>NC_057796.1:75545862-75590250 GCF_018294505.1 Triticum aestivum
CCCTGAAAATTGGCTGACCCAAAAGTCGATTCAGTCGACTGAAGTGTAGCTAAATCGGAGCAGCATCGCAAGCAAGAGCAAGAGCGAGAGCAGCAGCGCGAGCAAGAGCAAGAGCAAGAGCAGAGCAGCAGCGCGAGCGAGAGCTAAAGCAGCAGCAGCTCCTACTGATGTGGACGTCGCCGCCGAGGGAGCGACTCCATGGAGGAAGTGGCTGGCGACGTCGCGGTGGATGGAGCCGTGCCGTGTCGGCTCGGGACCGAGCGCCGGCAGCACCGTGAGATCGAATCAAGAAGAAAATGCGGCGATTGGTGTACAACCTCTTTGGTGGCGCCGATTAGGCCGCAGCTTCATCCGAGGAAACGGTGATGCTGATGCTCTTCCGGTGGTGTAGGTGAAGACAGCGGTGTGGGAATGGACGTGGCGCGAAAGACGAGGGGAACATCAGGGCAGCTCCTTGGAGGTGGAGGACGGGGTGGCTGAACCGGCGGGACGACCAGATCGACGACGGATCCTCATCTGGTACAGTGGATGAGGGACGTCGAGGTGTTGCTGTGGATGACGTCATCGGGGAAGAGGCTCCGGCTGGGTAGCGGACGGAGGAGGGTGTGGGGCTTCATGGGTTTTCCAGGCCTCGGTGTACGAATGGGTGGGCGGATGGGATGGGAGTGGGGAACCATGGCTTAGGGACGCGCTTGTCCGAAATGTGGGGTAAGTTACGAAAGTACACCCACCGATTTGAGGCGGTTCTTTCGGTTCAGGGGTATCACGGGCATTTCGCGTGTCGGGATTTCGCTGGAGGTGAGAGTTTTCACGCGCGTTGTAATTTTGGAATAGCAAGGCGCGGGTTGACATGGAGGGAGTTGTCGGAGCACAACGAGACAAAGATATATCTTAAATATTTCGGGCTAACAAGGCGCGAGTTGAAGAGGCGGGAGTTTCGCAGCATGATAGACAAAGGCGCTAGCTTGAAATTTTGGCATAACAATGCGTGGCTTGAAATTTTCGGAGAACAAGCTTAACGTGTACCCAAAAGAAAAAAAGAAAATTTAGACTAGTATGATATACTACGTACAATGTGTTTAACACGCACAACGCACACACAGACACCATTTAGACTAGTAAGGTACACGTGCATTGCACGCATCAGATTGGCAACCAAATTATGAATAAATACCACATTATAGCATGTAAGCTTTGAGTCATATATGCATGATGTAGATGTTCGCTTAATTCTTATAGTTCATTTTAAGATTCATGGAATTGTGCGTTGTAAGGCATAAAGTAAAAAACAAATCATGTAGAAAAACATTTGGGCAATTCTGATACGAAAGATTCTAGAACAAAGAAGAAGTGCTTGTGTTTTGAGGTTTGTGCATTATGCTTAAGTTCAACCATAGTGTCTTCTAGATTGTACATGTGGCAAAATCTGGTCCAATCTAGATGATATCCAATGGCCAGTAGTGCTCAAATTTGCCAGCTCTGCACCATCAGATTGGCATCATCCAACGGCCATCTTTCAAAGTTAAAGTTATCCGCACACTATATAAAAATATATAAAATATAATATATATATAGGGGTATAGATATAGATATGTGATGCGAAAGCCACCCATCATATCCAGTTAGAATAGTTTGTCCATGCACGGATGCAATGTGGCTAAACGATGTCTGCCATCGGTATCTCAAATTCAAACCAATCTGACCTTGTTCAATGTGTATACATTGCAACATGCTCGTTTCCAAACCACACCGCGCAGATCTCCGTTATATTCATGCATGCATGGGTTTCAAACATCATGATCTCTTATTCAAATATTTGAATTCAACTTTACATTGATTATGACCTCACCTAGTCTTTTACACCCACACATTGGTCTTCTCTTTATAATTGTACCACTAACTTTCTCTCGTGCATGCATGCACACACACTACCAGTCGGCATTATCCATCGCACACATGCAATCTTTTTCTTCAGGTCGGTCTCCCATGAAGGCACACACACACATCCCCCTCTCCATCATATCGGGCATTCTTTATCTCTGACGTGCATGCGCAACGATCGATGTTCCTCTATGTGTGTGTGTGTGTATATCTAGGTCTTTCATAGTTTTCCACATAAACCGATCAATCTATATATGTAGTGAGGTCTCACCTTCTTTCCCACGTCCACATCGATCAATCTATACCTCTCTATATAGGATTACATATATGGCTAATACACCCACATTAATTATATATCCAATGCCACCCTCTCATCATCCATGCCTTCCGCTTCATCTCTCAGACGCGCGCACAATGGCCAAGACAGGGGGCAGCAAGGGCCCCCCCCCCTAACATCACTATATATCGAGGCTAATATGAATGTGATCATTAGACAATTGCTGGTAAAAATGGTTTAAGTTGATGAATTGGCCCTCCTCGTAAAGGATTAGCAATGCTTGCCCCCCTAGCTCATGGGACATTTTTCATGGCTCCGCCACTGCGCGCAACAGCGCACGTTCTCGCCCCCTCTCTCTAAATATCGATCTCGTAGTTGTGCACTCCTTCATAGTCTCCCTCCACTCGGCCCCTCACACCATCTTCTAGCCCCCCACCGGATTTTGCCACATGTACAATCTAGCAGACTCCATGGTTGAACTTAAGCATAATGCACAAATCTCAAAACAAAAGTGGTTCTCCTTTGTTCTAGAATCTTCCATATCGTAATTGCCCAAACTTTTTTCCTAGTTGAATTGCCATTCTTTGTTTGTACTTTATGCTTTACAATGCACAATTCCATGAATCATAAAATAGATTAAGGGCTTCTTTGATTGAAAGGATTCTCGAAGGAATTTTGGAGGATTCTATTCTTAGGAATTTTTCCTATCTTGGTTGTTTGATTCGTAGGATTGTAAACCATAGGATTTTTTCCATATGATTCATTTGCACTAGATTTAATAGGAAACATCCCATCCACTCAAACCTTTTTGAAGGAATTCTGCATTTTTTCTATGCACAATCAAACACTCGTACCATCCTGTAGGATTCAAGACGACATTCCACTCTAATCCCATGTTCTTGCTATTCCCGCGTTTTGGAAATCCTACGAATCAAAGAGGCCCTAGGTTTTTTATAAAAACTAATTGATTTTGAATGACATGAACTATAAGAATTAAACGAAGGTCTACATCAGGCATATATAACTGAGAGCTTACATGCTACAGTGTGGTATTTATTCGTAATTTGGTTGCAAAATCTGACGCATGCAATGCACATGTACCTTACTAGTACTTCGAGTATGTCTAAAACATAATGGCACGCTACACAGTGTCTCTCTTAAAGTTCATGAAGCCACGTGGGCACGTGGCACATGTGGAGGCATTGTCGCGACATCCTTGTGTGTATTGATCACAGTGACGTGCTGCTGGTTCCAGAAGAATGTACTCGTCCTCCCTGAGCTGCACTGGCGGTACATGCACGAAGCGAAGATGTGCACGCACGCCACGCACGCACTCATTCCCTCGCACGCACACGCGGGTACACGGGCGGACGCAATTTTTTACCAAGATCCACCCCATGTGATAATTTGATGCATGTAAAGTCCTTCACTTCATTCATGGTCAATTAATACAGCACATGCAAATTGAGTGGACGTGAGGGCGGAAGAAAGACATTACTACTGCACTGCGCGCATGCGAGTAGTTAAATCATGGGTTGCTAGTAGTACTTCCGTTGGTCTCCTTCGTATTTTGTGCCAATTTTTGACAGTAACATAATATTTACGCATCTGAGCAGTGGAGTCTACTTGAAATTTATGTTCCACTAAACTCATCGGGAGCTGTTTCGGGCCTCGAAACCAAAAACCATCAATTAATATTTACCTTGTTCCCATCACATTCGAAAGTACTAGTGCTACAATTAAGTGCAAGCCTGCTCACACCTACCAGTACGTACCAAACATGAACGTGTTCCCACTATGCAGGTTTTAGTACTAGTGCTAGTACTTAGGCTATAAAAAGGGGAACTACCTAACCGAAAATCACTCTACCTTCCTCCTCATAAGTCATGCTTCTTCGTCCGTCCTTGCCATGGCTGGTGTGCAGAGCTATAGATCGAGAACTACTCGTACGAAGGGAGCGGCAACCAAGGCTGCAGAAAAAAAAGAGGGCTCGCCGCCACGCAGAGACCTCGAAAGATCTCTCACGGGCAGGCGATGGCTCCCAGGAGCGCCCTAGACGCGGAGGCGAACATGCCGAGCTGACGGCGCTGGAGTCGTTATCCCTCGACGGCATGCCCGATCAACTCAATAAGCAGCTCAATAAGCAAAAGGAGTTCATCCACGGCTTGGTGGAGCTGCTGAAGGAGAGCCTCAATGACATGCCCGCTGAGCTCAATGAGCAGGGGGAGTTGACCGCCGGCTTGGTGATGTGGCTGAAGAAGAGCATTGCCTTAGAGAAGAAGGCGACCGGCGAAATCCTGCAACTTCAGGAGGACAACGCGAAGCTCTGCCACGAGCTCGACCTGCTGAAGGAGGAGAACGCCGGCTGGAAGAAGCTGCATGAGAATAGTAGTTCCTCGATGAAGATGTTGCAGGCCCTAGTCATGGAACAGAAGGAGGAGTTGGCAAAGTGCCGCATCGAGCACCCGGCTGCTGTCAAGGTACGTAATGCGGCCATGGAACAGATGATGAAGGCTCGCGTCGAGAAATCCCGCGTCATGGACACAATGATGAAGACGGCGGAGGAGACGCGCAAGGAGATGGAGGTCGTGGAGGCGATGAAGAAGCAGTTACGACTCCGCGGCCAGCAACCCTTCATGTAGTGAGAGCAGCTCCCCAGACTTGTGTGTGCGTCTTCCTTCTTTTTTGGGTGATAATCCTCCTTCTTTTGCTCCTGTGTTTCTTATTTTGCTTCGGGTGTTTCGCCGCACGTGTCACCTTCTCTGCAAGGCATGAATAGAACAATGCTAAAAATGAGATGACTAGCAAATTAGATCATTCTTTATCGCCAATAGAACAATGCCTCTTGCTAGTAATATATAATAAGAGTAGAGGATATGGCACTGGGCTGCCGTGTTTCGTGCTCCTCCGTCGTACTCCAGTGGAAAACTTGAGTATACGGCACGGTTCTTTGCTCCTCCTCAGGTCGTCGGCACATTTATGCGAGCAGTCAAATCACAAGGCCCCGCCTTCCAGCAGTAATGAGCCGTCAAATCACAATGGCCCTCGCCTCTCGTGAAAAGGACCAAGCTAGACTGCCCCACCCTCTAGCCTTTTAAAAAATGTATACATTTGTACAGTAGTAGTATCGATGGATTGCGCCATGAAGAAAAACTAGTCTATAGCTCGGCACGAGGCTATTCCTATCGAACGCCAAGCGTAAGATATGTATCCGACGGTGCCAATTTTTGCACGTACACAGCAGTAGAAAAAGAACTAGTAGTACCATGGCATATGCTACACCACGGCCGAGAAAACGTGCCGACGTTACGCCATCCGGGAATAGTGCCGCCCTTCAAAACTAGAACCGTCAATAAATCATGAGCGTGTCTCATCACATTCCAAATTACTACTACTACCATGCTATATTTAATTGCAAACATGTTCACACCGATCACAACCTAAACGGTTTACTACTTAGGAGCGTATTAGTAGTACTCGGTTATAAATACTACTATGCTAAGATGACTGCACATTCCTCCTCAACTCCTCATCCACAAGAAACAATCAAGCCATAGCCAGCGTGAGTTCTGGGTCGAGAGATTTCCACCAGGGAGAGGTGAGCATGGAAGAGGAACCACGAGAGATGCCCCGCCTCACTACGAAAGCAGCCGACATGTCCAGCCGCGCAGTAGTAGCAGCACAGAGGTCCCGCCGCGCCGCCGAAGCAGCACGGAGGTCCCGCCGCGCCGTCGATGTAGCAGACTGGTCCGGCCACGCCGCGGAAGCAGCAGAGATGTCCCGTAGTGCCGCCGAAGCAGCAGGGAGGTCCCGCCACGCCGCGGCGGCCTGGGAAAATTTCTCGCGGGCAGGCGAGGGCTCTTACAGGCGCATGCATGCGATAGTCCATAGCCAGATGGATCAGATCTCCGGCTGGGCGAGGATGCAGGACGAGGCTACCGGCGTCATCCGGCAACTCAGGGAGGGCAATGCAAAGCTCCGGGGCGAGCGCGACCTGCTGAGGGCGAAGATCGCTGGAAGGGCGAAGCAGGAGGAGGAGACCGCTGCCGTGTTGCAGAGGACGGCCGTCATCATCAGGAAACTTATGGACGATAATGGCATGCTCCGCATCGAGCGCAACAGGCTGGTGGAGGAATCCATGGATGCTGCCAAGCAGCGTATTAAGGACATGAAACTGACGAAAGAGATCATCGCCCGCCGCGAGAACTAGTCTCCGCGACCTGCAGCGCATAAAGAAAGTAGAGATCAGCGAGCCAGATCGTTGTATGCGTCTTCCTTCTTCTTTTGCCCTTGTGTATTTCGGGCGTAGCCGCATGTGGCTTTTTTAATTATCTTCCTAATTATGTAAGACAATTATTATCCACTCTCGTTGTCCTTATATATATTCATCAGTCTTGCAATAAGTCGTTGTACATGCTATATAGGTCCGTCGGATCTTACATCAAGATCCGTGCAAAATTTTCTTTTCAGATTTTCTTTTTTCTCTCTTAAATCTCGGTCGAGTGAGACATTTCCACGCCATTAAACAAAGGCTCGGGCGCCATTAATGGTACCTTGGGACAGAGGTGGACGGCAGATGGAGGTCAAAGGGCTCTCCTCCTGATAAGCACGCGCAGGGGTCTGATCGCACGCCTCCCGTACTCAAATAGCTACCCTGCACGGCGCCTGCTAGCTAATAAAAAAAGGGGACGCGTGGCGGCACATAAATGGTAAATAGAACACCCACGATTTCAATAATACTTGTGTTTCCGATTGTAACGTGACAGCACTTGTTCCAAAATGACTTTGTTGATTGTTAATGTGTGCGCCTTCGCAAATCGGACAGCAAAATTACCACAGCATGTTGGTGCCATGTCATGGCACCAAGCCAAGTTTCATGATTTTCATGCGTCTTTCGGATTTACAGGAATTAAAAAACCAAGTTTCTCAATGTTTCCAGCCGAGCCATGACGCCCAGATGTTTGAATTTCATTCCCATTTCTGGCATGGGACCTAGAAATTTACCCGAGGACACACATGTGATTTTTCAACCAGCTTTGGTGCACTAGAGCATGTGCTTGTATTTAAAATTTGAATTATGCACACAAAGGTGACACGTTCCCTCTCAGAACCACGAGCCTTCTTGAGAGAAGCTCCGGTTTGCAAGAAACTTATACCAAAACTTGTTCCTATTCTGACTACAGCATGGTAGTACCTTGACATGACACCATGCCAAGTTTCATGATTTCCAGGCGTGTTTTGGATTTACAACAATTTTAAAACCAAGCTTCTCAATGTTCTTGGCCGAACCACGATGCCCAGATGTTTGAATTTCATTCCCATTTCTTGCATGGGACCTAGAAATTCACCCGAGGACACACATGTGATTTTTCAGTCAACTTTGGTGCACGGGAGCATGTGCTTGTAGTTCAAATTTGAATTATGCACATTAAATGACCAGAAACTCAATTAATGTATAAAAAAGGCCAAACGAATCCAGAATAATTCCAAAATTTAACAGGGCACTCATATATTTTCTGTAAAGAAAATCTGGCGGTAGGCAGCTTATATTGTTTCGCACACAAAGGTATAAAGAAATAAAGAAATTAGCCCTATTTAATTCTTGGGTTCTTATTATTTATGCCACTAGTTGTGTATCACTACTCAGTTTTCCCATTAGAAGTTACAACTACTCAGAAAATGCCATCGATCTGTGAGATGACTGCTCAAAAATGCAATTAGATATCTAAAAAATGCCATCGTTAAGTTAGATGTTTGCTCAGAAATGCCATTAAACATTGTTATTTTCACGTCAAACCCCGTTGACCATGTTACATGACAAAAATAAGCCGATTCTCACAATGATAAGTTAATGGTGTCCAGCACAACACACCCCTCAAATAAAACTAAGCACCCTGGAATTCTTTGACAAAACTATGCACCCTGAAATTCTTTGACAACTAAACTGCTGGCTATATGATGTTGGCCATATATATTGTACGTATATAATGTCAAGAAACGAGTGGTAGTACTATACCAACTAAAAGATGAAATGTACGAAATATAACGAGAAGAAACATAACATAGTTCTGATGGGGGCTCAGCACAACACACCGCTCAAATAAAACTAAGCACACCAGAAATTAAACTAAGCAACTAATCCGGTAGACACTGCATTAGAACCACCATGAGCAACGACACTGCCACCTTACTCGTAGTCCTCGTCCACGTCCTCGACTTCGTCCTTGTCCCTCCTCCTCTTGGGCGATACTTCTTTGCTTGAACCGCACACTTGGCTCTTGCTCTTCATCCAACCCTTGTAGATATTGAAACAAAGGTAGCCATCCATTGCAGCGTAGTGGATGTGGTCCATATCTAGTACATTCCACTGCCATGCATAACGATGAAACGTGTACGGAGGTTTCTCTAGTTTACCGTACGAAGGATGAACCATGGCTCCTGCCAGGGTCAGCATTGAAGGCTGATCAAGGGAGGGCACCAGCCCTTCCTTCTGGAGGTCGAAGGGGTCGCCTACAACGAGGCCTATCCGACCCAGGATTTCCTTGTTGTTCGTAAAGTCTACAGTAACGAATTTGACTCGGCCGCCCTTGAGGAACCTCTTAAATTCCTCGCACTCAACGTCGGCATGGCATATGTGGTAGACCAAGCATAAGTCATGCACGCAAACCTGGATCACGGCGGGCTTCTTCTTCTCTGCCTCCTTTAGTTTCTTCTCGCTTCCCAAGACTGTGGTGTGCTCAACATCTAGCCCAGCGACCCACCCATAATTTGAGTTTTCGAACATGCGTTTGAAGCGAGCAAGGCATTCTTTCACCGTCACGGAAGAACGGGTGTAGATGACATCGAACTCATCGCTAGTGATGGTTCTAACCTTGTACTCACCGCCGATCATGGAGATTTGGGACGCCATGGACTTGGGAGGAGGGTTAGTATTAGTGGAACTACCGTAATGTGAAAGGACGGGACGACTAGGAGCGGTTTATCGATTGTAAAAATGTCGAGTGGGGGGCGCGTGTGAATGGCAGGGTAGTGGCTTGCCTGGTGGATAAATGGATTCATGCACAGTACTATGGGGGCCCAATTAGATGTCATGTCTACTCGATGCCCAATTAAATGGCTTTCGATGTCATGTCAAGCATCGGGAAAATTACAGGTGATACGAAGCTTTCCATTCTCCCATGATACGGGCTTCTGAGAGCCCTTGGATCTGAGATCGAACGGTTGCATGGCGTGATTCTAGACCTATGGGTGAATATCCTATCCTGGAGGGTTATTCTGCAAATTTTGAGCAACTTAGCATGCGACCGTTCGATCTCAGATCCAAGGGCTGCCAGCAGCCCGTATCATGGTCGCGCCTACCACCAAACTAGTCTATCATCTAGGTACACGCGCTTAGCACCGTTTCTTCCTGGGGTCACCAAACTAGTCTCTCTTCTTAATTAACTTGCCACATCAGACTTTATGCCTATGTGGCAGGCTTAGCACCTGTAGGATCAAGTACAATAGTGGGCTATAAGCCCGCTTTACATGGCATTTTTGCATATGTCGAGGAAAGAGGCAAGGAAAAAGTGGAGGAGTGGGCTCTCAAGCAAGAGCCAGCCTCTAGATGGTGGAGCATCGGGAGAGGCACCTGTATGGAGGTGGTCAGGAATCGGGAGACTCAAGCTGGTCATAGCGCCGCAGTTAAAATTATAATGGCAAGTCAAATCACCGGGCCCCACCTGTCCAGCAGTAACTCACTGCAAATCACACAGCCCTACGTTTGCAGCAGCCTACTCCCTCATCTTCTTGCGTCTCTATCGAACCGACTACGCGGAACTGCCCCGCCTACCGCGCGGGAAAAGCCCCGCCCTTGACTTTTAAATAGTACAGTATACTAATTTTGTATCCATGGATTGCGCCATGGAGCAAAGCCTCAAGAAAACGGCGGTACACATGTACGGAGTATACAGCACGCCCGTCGCGTTCGCGTCGCACCACAGACGGTCGGTCGGTCTGGCACGCCGCTCTCCGAATGGAACGCGCGTCATATTGCGTTTGCACACATATGTGGGACCGCAATTGAGAACCGACCATAGGCACACTCCCCGGCCCCGCAAGTCGGCTGAGTTAATAGAAGCACATACTCCACCTTGGTACCTGGACGATCCCTGCAAGACACGGAAGATCAGTTCGTCCATGCATGTGACAAGACTCCAGCAGACACGCCTGGATTGGCTGTCGTCTGCATATCGTGCAGGCTGTGTTGTACAGGGCTGTAGTTCTGGTGAGAAATCTAAAAAAAGGTTTCTTGTCATCTCACAAAATTAGGTGTCATGTGCTTCGGATCACTGCGAGGGTTAAACAGCGACAACTGAGTTGGGCTAGTCATTGGCGGAACATGCACGAAGACTACTATCGACAGACCCCTTTTCTATGAGTTTATCTTTAATTTGAGCTTTGATCCTCGTCTAGTTTGTCCGTCGGGATTCATCTTGTCTCCTTTGGGCAGTGAGGTTATGATTTCTTGTCATGTGGCATTTTTTTCGTGTTATATGTTATAATCCAGTGCTTCAGATCAAAAGGACGACAATTGTGCCTCCGGGGCACGTGCATGAAGACTTCTCGACAGTCATTGCCGAGGTCAAGCCGGCTCCGGCCGGTAGACAAAAGAAAACTAGTACTCCACTATATAGGCAGGAGCCTCCGCGCTTGCTTGCTAGTGTTGCTATCTTCACACTGTCTCGTCCTCTCTAGACCTAAACACGACAGCGGTGGACACACTCTCTCTCTCTACTCACCGTTGGTCACAGATCCAGCCGGATCCTCTCCGCCGGGGAAGGTGAGAAGGTGCAACATTCACGCGGTCGTCCTCGGCGACGGCTCTTACCCACTGCCGGCGCGTCCCGATCAGCATGCCTTGCTGTTCTCTCCCAAGCATCGCTGGCGAGGGAGGGCCTCCCACCCCTTCTTCCTCACTGCCGTAGTGTGGGCAGATCCAGCCTCCCGCCGCCCACCTAGCGACATCCCGGCGACCCTCAGGTATAACTTCCTCCGAAACCGGCCTTGCTCTACTTCCCGAGCTCCTGACGTTGCTGCATTTGTATCTTTTACTATTTCCCAGGCCCCCTCGTGTAGATAGGATCGATCGGCTGTTCGAAAACCACCTAATTTTTTACTGTTCAGAGGTAAACCTAGTTCATGCACTCGAATCTAGTAGTACTTGGTTCAAACAAGGAAGAAAGGGGGTGGGGGTGGGGGAAGATTTGTTACCTGAATCTAGGACTTGGTCGAAAGAGGAAATAATGGGGGCGAAAAGTAGCAGAGACTGGCTATCCAACTAGTCTCTAGGTCTAATAGGGAAATAAAGGGAACACAGTACAAACTCAATATAAACCCGATCTATTGGTTGAAAAAGGAAAGAAAGTGGGGACTGGGGGACAAGTCAACAGAGTAAGTCCAGCACTAGATTTGCTAGCCTCACACAGTATAAGGTGGCTATATACCGAACAAAAATGGGACCAACCCAGATATCCTCTTCTGATGTTTGTTGCCCCGAGCCGCTCTTATGTAATGCCACTGGTAAAATGTAGCAGTCGCACTGTTAAAAGTAAGGACACGTTAAACCAATGTTGTTTTCAATGTAATGCCTCCAGTAATATGAATCAATCGCACTTTTTCATGTCCTTCTAAATTTCCCATTAAGATAAGTTGCTTCTTTTCGTTAGAGATGCAACTGTCCTGGTCCGCCTACTCTCCAGGAGCTTCACGACCAACCTTGATGTTGCCCAATTTTATTGCAACTAATGAAGAAGCTCTGTGGGTTTCGTTTCTGATGGAAATGGAACCGGGGCTGGAGCCCTCTTCTTAAAAAAAGAAGAAGAAGCTGCTAGCTCATGGGACATTCCTTCATTTTAGGTGAACTGCACCAAAAGGTCCCATGAATTGAATCATCCATGTTGGTGACTGGTGTCATCCCTTCTACGATGGCGTTGACTGCAGATATGGTTCCCATCACAAGGTATGTTCCTTTTTGGTCTGACCGTTTGCCAAAGATTTTGCATATTGATCCTGCTCTTGTGCTACTGTTTTGGCACTGCCATGATAAAGCAGTAATGTTATTATTTTGCACCTTAATCTAGTGGCACTATTAATTTGAGGCAATGTTTTGGCACCGCTAGTGCCACTATTTTTTTTATATATCGAAAGAGGGGGTTCCCTCCCATTTCATTAAAGAAACCCAACCATAGAGAACCATTATCCAACAACATCTCAGTGTAAACGGGCAGTTATGCAACTACTACTAGAACGGACTGAGTACTAGCAGGAGACAAGTTCGCCACATAAGCTAGGCAGGTAGGGGGACGCAGCACCAGCTCGACCAAGTTTGGATTACAACCCAAATGCTACCACAGAAACATCAGGGGGGTGATAGGGACTGAAAGAGCCAGCTTCTGCATCCCAGTCTAAGCACCCCCGGCCTTCATCCTTGCGACGCACGGTACACCTCATTTGCCACCTGCTCGACCCTAGTGTCACTGATAAAATGAAGTAATAATACAGTTAAAATAGAGCGAGTGTCCTCTCTATCATTTCATATCCAATGTAGATAAAGAAAGTGCTTCTCTTTGTTAATGTATGTTTCATCAACTAGTCCCATTGTTAATGTTTAAGCGTTTCTACAAACTGGGGTGCTTAATTTTAGTTGATCTGGACAAAAATAGAGATTTGAATGTCTCAAGGCCCCTCCTTGTACTACGCTGTACACTGATGTTCATCACTGGCAGAAGGTGTATCGGGGAGACTTGGGTCGATTTCCAGTATGACGTAATATTTACTTCTGTTTATTAGTGTATGTTTCATCAACTAGTGCCACTATAATGTAATCATGCCTTTTAATTATCTATGCAAACAGAGTTATTCAGCTGCATTTTGGTGGAACTGCACAAATGTACGGATGGAACCGGCATATATGCAGAGTGCTAGGTGCCAAGTAAAAATTACCGACACCAACCCTGCTCCATCTAAGCATTGGCATCCACCACCATCAGTGGGATGTGTGGCGCTCACTGTGGACGGATCTTTCTCGGCAGCAAATCCTCTAACCAAATACTAGTAGCTTAGACTTAAAAAAATACCAGTAGCTTATATCGGCAGTTTTCTAGGGGTGTACTCTTTTCTGAAAGAAGCACCAATCTATTTTTCTTTATTTGTACACAGTGTCACAACTTTGACCCAAAGGTCCAGATCTATTTTAGGGTGATTGGCATAGTACTCGGAGACTTATTGTAAGCATGATTTTTATTAGTTGTCACACTGATTGTAAGCATGAGCAGATGGAAGATTAGGTTAGTGCGAAGCTTACCTTAAACCCTACCGACGCCTTTGAAATGAGGTGAGCGTCGAGGGAACCGTGGAGAACGGCGGGGAAGCGACGTCGCGCCCTCCGGCCTCCTCTTGCATTGGGAGAACGAATACTCCTGTGGCTCTGGCTGGCTCTGCACCCTCACGAACGGCACACCGTACTCGATCGATTTGTTATCTTCTGGGTGCTCGACCTTCGACCTGTATGCCCACCACCTCCGCCTGACTTTCGCCTCGGGCGAATCTGTCTGCTCCATCGCCCAGGGGAGATACTCGATGAACTCGAAGGACTGCGGCGTGACTGCCGCCGACGAGTACATCGCCGCCCTCATCACCGTCGTCTCGCTCTTTCGCATACATTGCCACATGGCCCTCACCGTCCTCGAAATCTCCCACTCATTGTCAAACCAAGTAAGGATCTCCTTCAACCTGGCTAACTTTGCCTGGTCGCCGCCGACGATCTGCCAGATTCGCTGTTGCATCCCCTCCATAGATGTCCTTCTGAGTGGTCCGGTGCTAGCTTTGGAAGATGGGAGGAGAGACGGTGGTCATGCAATAGAGAAGAGGGAGAGGCGAGACGGTGGTTTTGGAATGGAGATTATGGAGAGGAGAGGTTCCCCTGCCTTTCGGTCGCTGACAGGTGGGCCCCGCGCTTGGTGGGACCGATGTGTCAGTGTCTCAATGGCAGGATGGGCTACGTCAGGGCTTCCTCGTCCGAGGAGAGAGGAGGTGGTTTTGCAATGGAGAAGAGGGAGAGGCGAGACGGTGGTTTTGGAATGGAGATGATGGAGAGGAGAGGTGGTGGTTTTGCAATGGAGAAGAGGGAGAGGAGCACGCGGTAGTGATTCAGGATTGGACGAGAGGGTCGGCGCGCTGTGACTGGATCAAAATCAAAATCAATTTACCCTTCAATTAAGAAAGCGGTCCCACATTAACTAGTCTCCCTTTTATTCTGGGTCAGAATTAACCATGATTTTCGCTAATAAAATATATGTTATACATTGCAAAAATAATATAATTTGGAAGTACATTCAGATACGAACCAAACGATACAATTTTTGGTGACATGCATTCACATTTTGCTTGTCAAATACAGTACGTGGTCAATCTTTGACCCAAAATACGCAAAACAAAAAAATACTTCCAAGACCAGCGTCGCTCTTCCGCTCTTCTCCTCTTAAACTGCCGCCGCTCCTCTCTTGTTCCAATCTAAATCCAACGCCGCTCCTCTCCTCTTCCATTTCAAAACCACCGCCCCTCCTCTCCTGTTCCAATCCAAAACCAGCGTCGCTCCTCTCCCATTCTAAACCAAAACTAGCGCTGCTCCACTCCTCTTCCATTCAAAAACCACCGCCGGCGAGTGAAGGTGCTGTGGAGAAGTAGATCGATGGAGGAGTACAACCGATACATGAGGATCACAGACGGCGACCCTGTGAAGCTAGCTAGGATGTTGGAGATACATTCTTGGTTTGACAACAAGGACCAACTAGCGGCGACGGCGACATCCATGGCCAAATATCTGCAACAGAGCGAAAAGGCGGCGATACTCCCGGAGGGAGTCGCGCAGGAGTACATAGAGCTACTCCTCTGGGCCATGGAGCAAACAAATTCACCGAATCCGATCGTGAGCAAGCGGTGGTGGGAGTATCGATCCCAGATGGGGCATCCACCAGAGATTGAAGGATCGAGCATCTATAGGGTGCCGTTTGTGAGGGTGACGTGCCAGAGCGAGCCGGTGGAGTCTTCGTCGACCGAACCCAACTGCAAGAGGAGAAAAACAGTTGGCCCGACGACGCTTCCCCGCCATCCTCTCCCTTGCCGTTCACATCGTCTCACAGGGCGGCTGTCTGCCGCTGAGGAATAGGAGGGATTTGCCCTCCCCCAGACCAATAGTCGGGTAGGTTGTGAATTGTGAGGAGGAGCTTAGGGTTGTTAGTATTTGCAGGTTGTGAATTGTGTTTTGTGTTGTGTATTTTGAGAGTACTTTCAGATATGAATGTCTTTTGAATTTCAGATTTGCAGTATTGAGCATATGAAGAATTTTATGAATTCTAGAGATCTATTTTTAGCACTTCAAAAAATGTAGTTTCATAGGAGTATAAAAGTGCAAACAATGTGATTCTCAGAGAAGAAACTGCAAGTTTCAGTTTCAGATAAGAAACTCCAAGTTTTCAATTTCAGATAAGAAACTGCAACTTTCAGAGGCAGAGCATTTATATTAACACGGCGTTTTCAAACAGTGTTAACATCATGCTGGAAGTTTTATTCATCGTCGAAACTGGAACTACCAGCCAGTTAGCATCATGTTGATAAACATTCATGCATAGCACATCTTCATATGATGCACTGTCAAAAAGATATGCTATTTTCAAAATGCCCACACAATGTTGAGTGTGCGAAAAACAGAGAAAACGAGGGACGAAGTTTTGAAAAGTGTAGGATGTGGTGTGCGTAGATGACAATTGGGACCCACATGTCAATAAAGGCAGAGGCAAAAAATTTGGAGATATTTTCTCTGCACAGGTGGAATCGAACCCGGGCAGAACAGCTGCCCCATCTAGGCTTTCTTTTTTAACATGCGCAGCCCACGACCTCGGATGGGAGGTCCATAAGGTTGTTTGTATTTTCTTGAGGGTTGTCATGTATCGACCGGCCTATGGACCTCCCATCCGATGTTTTATTTTTCCTGAAACATTGGCAGCCCAATTTATGTACTTTTTTGAAGAAAACGCAGAGGTCTGTTCTATTTTTCTATATAAGAATAGGAATGTCTGGTCCAACTTATGTTTCCCTTCTAACTATATTATATATATTTAAATTATTTTATATGTTATTATATATTATTGTTATTGTCATCATATATTTAACAGATACTTACATATGTAAGAAAACAATATCCCACATCTTGTTAACTTATAAAAATAATTTCTTAACAATAAAATCCTGGAATTTTTTTCGCAACAAAAATCCTGGTGATTGTGTACAAAAGCTTGGTAAGATTTAAGGACCAATGTAATAATAAATCACTTATTATTTAAATATATATATATAACAAAATGCTCAGCCCCTGTTTATTTTTTGATAATATTGTTGCGCCCACCCCAACATTATAATTAGAATCAGCCCAGCAAAATCGTGTATTTTGAGAAAGTGCAAACGGCCTGTAATTTTTTAGGAAAAACATAAATGGGCCGCATGGACGCTACATTATTTGTTCACCCAGCCCAGCTAATGAACTGTAATTCAAATAATAGAGAGATCAAATGGACTGTAAATTCTACCCCGCAAAAAGAAGACTGTAAATTCTGAAAAAATGGGTTGAATACGTGCCACATTTTTGGAGGCTGAAATGTGGGCCAATAGGCCGAAGCCAATGCAAGTCGTTGTCAACTTAGTCGACAAATGATCCTGACATCGTTAGCCGTTGGATTTACATCCAACGACCGGCATCCATCTTCAATCCCTCGTCTTCTTGCTCCAGCGCCGCCGGGACCACCTGCTCCCGCCTCCTGCTGCTAGCAGCTCTGCTTAGCTAGCTTCGCTGTGAAGCGCTACTCCACCGTTGGCCAGGCCATCCCTCCACCCCTCCACACCTCCTGTTCTTCTCCACCAACCCTCGTACACCTCTCCGTCTGCGACTCTATGTCGGTGTGGAACGACACCTATGGGATCACAAGAATCCCTACTACGGTTGTCGGGGCACAGGGTTGCGAGAAGAGCAGGATTAGTAGTCAGCACAAGGATCGTTTACCCAGGTTCAGACCGCGAAGATGCGTAAAACCCTAGTCCTGCTTTGGTGGGTGTATTTCAGAGAGTTCTTGAGCTCTCGAACTAGCTATGGTGGGGTGCGTGGTTCCAAAGAGTCGAATCCTTCTCCAGTATGCCATGGGCCTCCTTTTATAGTCGAAAGGGGCTGCCGCAGTGGCATACAGGAGGTGGAAAGGTGTACAGTATTGCGAGCTTATCGCTCGTATTACAGGATAAGACGCATTTAATGCGCCGCTGAGGTGTACCCTAGCATTATCGGGGACGGGGGCGAGGCTCGTCCCGTCCGTCGCCGCTCCTCCTCGCTTCGACACGCGCCCTGGCCAGCGATGTGTGCGGCACCATGTAGGCAGGCAGGCAGCTGAGGTGGCGCGGTGGTGGAGCCTTCACGAAGATCTGCATGCCGCCACGCAGGCGCTTGATGAGTTGGCCTGGGAGCTGCATGTTGCCATGCAGGTGCCTGCTCAGCTGGTTGAGCTGGCAGCTGCATGCGAACGGCGGCGGAGACTTGGTTGGTGCGGGCCTGGCAGTGGCCCTGCTGGCGCCCTTGGCAAGGGCCTTGCCGGGTGGCCCGGCAAGGGTCTTGCCGTGGCGCGCTGTCGTCCCCGGCAAGGATCTTGCCGGGGGTCTTGTGGCCTTCCTCGGCCAGGATCTTGCCGAGGGTTGTTGTCTTTTAATCCTCATCTGATCTTGAACAGTCCTTGGTCTTGACAAAGATCTGCATGCCACCATGGAGGTGCCTCCCGAGCCCTAGTTCCAACGTGGTTGGCTGAGTTGGAAACCGTGGGCTCGAGGGTGGCTCACTCCGCTGGTGTGGGCGAGCCGCCCCGGCAAGGGTCTTGCCGGGGGAACCTGCTTCGTCCCTCTGCTCTTTGTGGTCTTGGCCTTGGTGTTGCTCTGGCTGCCTCAGGCTTCGGTTTTACCTCGGTTCACCTCCCCTGCTCTGCTTGGTGTGGCCGTGGGCGCGGCTTCGACTGTCCGTGCACAGGTAAAGGGGTACAAAGGTGTGCCCCTTCTTTTGTACACCGACAGGAGCCCCCGGGCCTGGGCCACACATAAGCGACACACGTTGTTGGGCCAGGCCCAAAACGGTGCGCTGGCAGGCGGGGCGGTTTTTACTGTGGTAAAACTTTTCCACATGCTGCGCTTCCCACGACCCGCGCGCGACGTGGTGGGGTGCGCGTGACGTGGGCGGCATGCGTGCGGCGGTTCCCGCACGCATGCGCACATCGCAGTAAATGGGCAGTGCGACCCGCACCTTCCCCATAAAAAGGGATAACCGTGGGCGCACTGTTCCTTTTACCCTTCGCGCAATCCCAATCTCGGAAGCCTCCATTCGCCTTCCTCTTCTTCCCCAAGCTTCGCTCTTGCTCGCCATCGTTGCGTTTCCGCCGTCCTCTGTTTCTTGCCCCCCCCCTCCCCCATCCACCATGGCGCCAAAATCCACCAAGGGCAAGGGAGTGGCCAAGCATGCCGGAGCGGCGGAGCCGCCGGAGAGTGCGCTGGCGGTGCAGCGGACGCAATCCGCCTTCTTCCCCTCGACAGTTGACATTTTCGAGCTCCGGGAAGCCTTCAAGCCCCTGTGGGGGGTGAAGACGGGGGAGAGAAGTCGGGCTGAAAGTGCTAGTTATCGACTAGAGGGGGGTGAATAGGCGACTTTTATGAAAGTCTTCAAAACATGATAGTTTCGAAGACAAACAAGAGAAATGAACCTATTGATATGCAGCGGAAGGTAGACTACACAAAGCAAGCCATAGCCAAGTATTCAATGAAGTGAGAGCACGAAGACTAATAGCAGCTAGGTAGTAAAGATTAGGATGGAAGATAGTATGAAGCCAAACAATGATAGTAGTCACACATTGAAGTCAAACAAGTAGTGCAAGTAGGCAATGACTTCACGAAGACAAACTGTAAGTAAAGAGAGGGAGAGGATAGAACCAGTCACTTGGTGAGGACACAGGATTTGTTGGACCAGTTCCAGTTGTTGTGACAACTGTACGTCTGGTTAGGGAGGCTGAGATTCAACTCAGAAGACCACGTCTTCACCTTATTCCCCTTGAGCTAAGGACACCCAGTCCTCGCCCAATCACTCTGGTAAGTCTTCAAGGTAGACTTCCAAACCTTCACAGACTTCGTTCATCGGGGTTTGGCGGTGCAGAAGAACTTGGTGCAGTGTCGATACGCACTGAAGTTGGAGGTAGTGAAGTAGCATCATCTTGATCATCTATCACTCTGGCATTCACCGTTGCAGCTGAGGAGGAATAATCAGAGTCTTCAAGAGAGGGAGTTCTACGCAAGACACCATTCCTTGGAGGAGTGGAGTCAAACTTGAATCGTTCAGTGAAGCCATCGTCTTGAAGATCTGCTTCAGCACTAAGCAATGTCAAACTCTTCCATGACCTCCGACAGGTTTCATGTGTAACAAAGGCATTCTTGGTGGCAAGATTGCGAATACGATTGACGTCCACCAAGAGGCTTTGCATGTGCCGCTTCAGCCAGTAGTGATGCTTATCCTGTTTCTGATGCAGTGCGACGAGAAGCTCTTGGTTATTGAGAACACGAGATCGCTTCCGAGGCCTTTGAGCAATAGTGCTTTCAGTTGCTTCTGTTTGAGCCCGATGAGGTAAGCGTGTATTGCCAGCCAAAGGATAAACACGAGTGACTGCCTAGACTCCTTCAATTGGTTGCGTGAAGCTTTGGTGATCAGCATTGTGAAGACAAACAGGCTCCTTGGCAGGCTCTGGGTATATGGCTTCAACTGACATATCAACCTCTGGCAGAAAGATCAGATGGTTGCGAGCAGAGGGCTGATAGTTGACAGCTGAATGTAGTTTGATGAGGAGCATAACCCATGGAGCGTAGAACTTTAGCCCAAAGAGATTAGAGCCTGATGCAGCCAACTGCCTGATAAAGAAGTCTTGAGCATTGAAGCTGATGCGGTTGAAGATATAAAAGACCAAAATCTTCATTGCTCCTTCAAGTTTTGCTGCTGAAGAATGTCCTTTGACAGGCCATAGAGTTCGCCTGATGATATGATAAATAGTGCGGGGCAGATACTCTAGGTCTTCGACAAAGAACTCCTTTGGGTAATCAGCGTCATGTGGCAAAGGCTTCATCATGCTCATCATTTGGCTCATGTTGGGCTCTAGCTTCTGAAAGATGCTCTCCAAAGCATTGCGGTGAAGCTGACAACCAGGTTCATATAGTTCACCTGGAGTGAGCAGACCAGAGAGCTCAATAATGTCAAAAGCTTTAGCTTCATGGTGTACGTTTCCTGTCATCCACTCAAGGACCCATGTCTTCGGATCCCTGTTGTAGCCGTGAATGTGGAGAGTGGCATAGAATTGCAGTAGAAGCTCTTCATTCCAATGCTCCTTATCAGTCACAAAATTCAGCAATCCAGCGTCACGGAAGCAGTCGACGGCTTCTTCAAGGCATGGCAATCCAGCAATAGCTTCACAGTCAAGACGCATATGAGGGAAGATGCGCCCTTGGTCATAAAGAACACAAGAATAATAATTGCACTGCTGATAGCTCCAGAACCGATCAGATGAAATTCTTGGCTTGGAATAGGGGTTCTTGGCGCTATCAAAGAAGGTGTTGTGCGCAATGAAGCCATTGGCATTGAAGGACCCTGGTGAAGTGGCAGTACCTGGAAACCTGGGCCATCTTGGCTTTGGCTTCTGGACCTGAAGCCAGTGCTCCACATGATAATCAAATTGTGGACCAGCAGTAGGTGGAGGAACCAGAATAGGCCATCTGACAGTGACCAGCTGACCATAGTTGTATGCTTGCTCAATAGTATGCGGCCTGGGAGGCGGTACAAGAGCAGTGGCAGTGGTAGTGGTAGTGACTTCAGGCTGCAGATTTGCATCAGGTGCAGCATTGACTTCAGGTGCTATCACTTCGGGCACCACATTGACTTCAGGCACCACATTAGCTTCAGCCATGACAACGTCATTGGCTTCAGTGTTGGTGTTGGTGGTCGCCTCAATGTTGTTAACCTCCACTTGAGTAGCTGGAGGGTCGGACACGTTCTCCTCGAGAACAACTTCAGGATTGGTTGTGGGAGTAGCAACACGTTCTTCTTCAACTCGTAGTTCTTCTTGGTCATCGGCTGATGCAGCCGGAATATCTTCAACCATGTTGGCTTCAGTCTCGGGGTTGTTCACAGTTGGAGAGGCTTCAGGAAAGACTTGTCGTGAAACCGATTGGCGCTCTTCTCCTTCTGGAACACTTGATAGAGTGACATGTGGCCTTGATCCTTTGCGAAGCCTGCGGAACGCTGGCGGCGCTTGTGGAGATGGAGTTGGTTGGGCCACAAAGTCTTGATCTTCAATCACCGGAGTGGTGACTTGAGTTGGGGGAGTAACTAGTGTTTCTGCTTGACGGGGGGAGTCTTGTGGGTGATCAGCCCATGAGTCATCCTGAGCAATTGGCGTCAAAGGACGACCAATGCTGATGAGTTCGCTGTTTGTAAGAACAGGCGATGATACCACATTGTGTTCGATCTGAGGAAGGACTTCATCATCTTCAACATTGTCTTGATGACCAATGTCTTCAGCTGCGGTGGGGTCAACAGCTGGAATGTCTTCAGCTTCAGGTGCCTCTGGGGAAGCAGGCTCATGAACTATCAAATGACGTTCTTGTTGTGCAGATGGAGGACGAGCAACAGAAATTGGCTCGACGACAAGGGGCTCTGTGGGAGCAGCCCGATCTCTCTTCTTGGTCTTGCGCTTCTTGGTGGGTGGAGCATCGTCAGTGGTGTTCTTGGTCTTGCGCTTTTGGGCTTTGGCTTCAGCTGCCCTTGTCTTCTGAAGCTCTGAAGCCACTGTGGGGACCTTAGGCTTCACGCCTGTCATACTGGCGGGGAAGACAATGCGAGGTTCTTCCCGCCTGGATGGTTCATCTTGGTCCACAGTAGGCTTTTTCTTCTGCTTGGCGGCCATCTTAGGGTCGATGCCAGGACGCCCAAGTGCCTTGCGCTTCTTAGCTTCATTGTAAGCTTGAACACACTTTGCAGCCAGAAGCTTCATTCGCTCTCGAGAACCTTTGGCTTCTTCACGTTTCTTGTGAAACGCTTCCTTGAGCTCATGCAGCATGACCTTGAAGTTCTGGACGTCTGTTACGCTGAGCTTGGCCACAAGCTTCTTGAACTGAGCCTTTTCATAGTCGATCTTGTGCTTCAGCTCAACAATTTTCTGTGCAAGAGCCAGTTCAGGAGCAATGGTGCCATGGAAGGAGACGCTTAGCCCAATGGGAAGTTGCAGATCATCAAAGCTGAGATTGGGGGTATCAAACCACTCATCAATGAAGTTGTTCAATACTTCCATGTCAAAGAGAGGCAAATCATTGAAGATTTCCGCCTCTTGCTTGCTCTTTATCAGCTGCTCAAGAGCGTGATCAGCAAGATCGTCGTCACTTGACAGATCAATGGTGTCGTTCTCATTCCTCAGAACAGCAGCACGGGTCAGAGTTGTACTAGTGGTGTGCATGGGCTTCTTTTTCTTCTTCTCGGACTTGGAGATGCGTGAGAGATCTTCAGACTACACACTTGGTGCAGGAGGAGCAGTGGCCAGAGGCTTTTGGTGAAGTGGAAGGCTTCGAAGCCTTGGGTTTCTTCAGCTTTTTAGGCTTCGGTGGTGCAGACGCTTCGTCAGAATCAGCGTCGTCTGCAGGTTCATCCACGGTTGTCCATTGAACCATAATATGAGTGATGAGACCTTCCAGGTTGTAGAAGGGCCCAACAAGATTGGGTTCAGCTTCGCGTGTGCCATCGGCACGGGGAGCAGAGGGGCCGGGGTTGAAGTCTAATCCCCGCGACTTCTTGTTTTCTTTGGCCGAGTTCTTGGCAAACTGGAAGTTGCGCTTGAACAGATTGTTGTCGCGACACCATAGCAATGAAGATGGGTCGGCATCTGCAGGTTGTGGTCCACGGACCATGCAAGGGTAGAAGCCTTGTTCAATGGCTTCAGCTCTGGACCTGGGTGGAAGATTTTTGTACAAGATGTCTCCCCAGGGTCGCTTGATGGCATTCTTCTCAGCATATTCCTGGGTCACGAACCTGTACTTGTACCATTGCTCTTCCCAATATCTTCGAATCCATTGGATTCGGGTTTTTCGCTGATTGTAGTCCTCCTCTGGATCTGTCTTGTACAGTTCATAGAGGTCAGGAGGCAAATCTCTTGATGTATTCCCACGGCGCTGTCTGCCACCCTTCCTTGGAGACTTCTCTGTTGCCATGAGGTTCAGACTGAATGGCTTCAACACTGTCAAAGGCGTCCGTCTGCTGGTCAGACAGGAACTGGCTTCGGGAGAGTTGATGTGATGCTGTAAGAATTCTGCAAATGAATGCAGACTATGAGAACTAAGGGATTCTCCCACCGACATGTACCTGTGACAGCATTAGAGATGCGAGGGAAGGGGAAGAGGTCATATGCATTCTTAGAAGATTTTGAAGATAAATCAGTTTAGAAGACATTGACCTCATAGCGCGAAGACATTCACTTATATGTTGAGAGTTGGTTCCAGATTTGTACGAATCCAAGAATAAGTACAAGTGAGGAATCTAACTACGTGTGAAGCATAAGTGAATATATTAGGCATCATATGAGATGCAGACAGGATAGATCCAAATTTGTGGAGGCAGAAACCACTTTTGGTAGAAAGGATGAATCTATAGGATCAAAAAGACGGTAAAAGAGGGTTTTAATTTACCACACGATGAACTGCTAGACGAAGTAGAAGATGAGGCCGAGCAGTTCGATCTTCTGTGCCCTAACTTGGCAACGGAGGACACCTACGGCAGCGGCGGAGAAGACGATGTCCGCGGCCGGCGTGAAGACGGCGTCGGAGAGGTCACGGCAGCTAAGCACTTCGTCGCTGGCGTCGTCGAGAGCTAGCGGTGGCGCTAGGGTTTGTCGAGGTGGAGAGCTGGAAGAAAGATTTTGACCGCGATTGGATGTGTATTTATAGGGAAAGGGACGGCACAGTGCAATTACGCAGGTGCCCCTGGCGGTTCACATCTGAGGGATATGTGGCGAACATGCAACACATTGGGAGTTGTCCCACGTTCCCACACCCGCCTGGACTGTTGGATGGTCGTTCCAGCTTCTCCGGGTTTCAGGCACTAAGAATTGAGCATTTCAAATAGATTTATTGTTTGTCTCTGTATCCTCTGCTGACAAGGACGCAGAGAAGACATTTGACAATTTCAACAGAATGCATATGATTTGGATAGATAGAGTTTGAGGTAGAAAGCATAGAGAGGTTAGGGTCCGATCACATTCACTTAGTTCAAAAGATTCAAACAAGAAGACATAGCTATATGTGAGTGTTGTAGAGGACAGAACACTAATATATATATATATGTATATATATCAGAATGTAACCAAATCATCATTGCGAAGAAAAACATGAAGTCATGTTGATATTCAAGACAAACCAAATGCGAAGACATAGCAAATGTAACGCCATGAGAAAAACACTTCAAATAGAAGAATTTGGTGGTGGCGTTACCCACCGTATAGGAAGTATTAGACCCAGACACGGCGCACAATTATCGTGGCGCCATTTGATCTTGCGCCCTACAAGATGTTATAGGTCCCCAGCAATAGCATCAGACGCCTTTGATTTCTGGCTGGAGACCTTTCCTTGCAAAAGGAAGTTAATTCTTCTTAACCACCCACATCTTCAGGGGTGGCTTAGAAGCAATGAGTCTAAGTGCAGCATCTGAGAACTTCGGCTTTGGAGCCCTAGCAAATAGCCTTGCAGGAGATGAATGATACTCATATGAATAAGCAGAAAAGTTCTTAGTTTTATGAACATAGCGGTTTGAAGAAACACGCTCATATTCATAAGTCTAAGTATGATTTCCCTGCAAAACATTGGCGTTAGGGTGACTCAGGTGAGTCATCTGTCTGTATGAAGCCTTTGGACCATATGAAGCCTTTGGTCTGGGATTTGTCTTCTTCCCAGGCGGTGTCATGATGACATTCACACGAAGATTCTCAAGACAACTTTTGGGAACCCAGATCTTCTTCATAGGTGGCCCATTCCTGCAGTTAGTACCAATATACCTGGCAAACACTTCACCATTCTGATTCTTAAACATTTTATAGTTTGCATCAAAGGATTCATCAATGATAATAGGGTTAGCACAAGTGAAGCCAAATAAGGTGGATGGATCCACTGAAGGTCCCTTGCAGCAACCCATGTGGTTTTGGGGTACTGCTCAGGCTTCCAGTAGGAGCCATCAACATTCATTTTCCTCTCGAACCCAACACCCTCTTTCCTAGGGTTTTGGTTCAGAATCTGCTTTTTGAGGACATCGCACAGTGTCTGCTGCCCTTTGATACTTTTGTACATCCCTGTTTCGAGCAATGTCTTCAACCTAGAATTTTCATCAGCAATAGTAGTGGTATCCTCAGCAGAGGGGTTAGTTACCACATCAGCAGTTGAAGATATTGCAACAGTAGCAGCAGTAGAACATTCAACAACAGAAGTAGCGTTATCACGCTCAAGGCATTTTAGACATGGTGGTTCAAATCCTTCCTGAGTGGAACTGATCTGTTGAGCGCGAAGTGACTCATTCTCTTTTTGAAGATCTTCATGAGCCGCTCTCAATTTCTCAAGCTCTTGCTTCCTTTGAAGATAATCATAGGAGAGCTTTTCATGAGTGGTTGAGAGCGCTTCATGACGACTTTCAAGTTCCTGGTACTTAACATGAAGATTTTTTATGTCTTCAATTAAGGACTGAGAACGGGTCATTTCAGCGTCCAACAAGTCATCGCTTTTGTCTAACAGTTTTTGAGTATGTTCCATAGCTTTCTGTTGTTCAGTTGCAATTTTAGCAAGTGTTTTGTAGCTGGGTTTGGATTCACAATCAGAGTCATCTTCAATTGATGTTTGAAAGTAAGCATCGCGTGATTTTACCTTGGCACCACATGCCATGAAGCAGTAGGTGGGAGCAGAGTCGTCCTTGTCTTTAGCTTCAGCGTTGTTGACGGGGCCATTGTCTTGAGTGTTGAAGATGGACTTGGCAACGTGGGTTGTAGCTAGAGCCAGACTTGCAACGCCAGGGTCGGACTCCTCCTCAGACTCCACCTCCGCCACCTCAGAAGCAGACTCCTCCTCTGAATCCATCTCCTTGCCAACAAAAGCACGAGCCATGCCAGATGAGCTCTTCTTATGAGATGAAGACTTGGATGAGGACTTGGAAGAAGACTTTGAGGATTTCTTCTTCTTCTTGTCATCAGAATCATATTCCTTGCTCTTCTTCTTCTTGTTGTTCTCATTGTCCCACTGTGGACACTCAGAGATGTAGTGTCTAGGTTTCTTGCACTTGTGACATGTTCTCTTCTTGTAGTCATGAGTGGAAGCTTCATCATTTCTTGAGCTGGATCGTGAAAACTTTCTGAAGCCCTTCTTCTTAGTGAACTTCTGGAACTTCTTCACAAGCATAGCAAGTTGCTTTCCGATGTCTTCAGGATCATCAGAACTGCAGTCAGATTCTTCTTCAGATGAGGAAACAGCTTTTGCCTTCAAAGCACGAGTTCGGCCGTAGTTGGGACCATAGATATCTCTTTTCTCAGATAGCTGGAACTCATGTGTGTTGAGCCTCTCAAGTATATCAGACGGATCGAGTGTCTTGAAGTCAGGGCGTTCTTGTATCATTAGGGCAAGGGTGTCGAACGAGCTATCAAGTGATCTCAGTAGTGTCTTGACGATTTCATGCTTGGTGATCTCAGTGGCGCCGAGAGCACGAAGTTCATTTGTGATGTCAGTGAGGCGATCAAACGTGAGCTGGACATTCTCATTGTCGTTTCTCTTGAAGCGGTTGAAGAGGTTGCGAAGAACACTGATCCTTTGATCTCTATGGGTAGAGACACCTTCATTGACCTTGGAGAGCCAGTCCCAGACTAGCTTCGACGTTTCCAGAGCACTCACACGGCCATACTGTCCTTTGGTTAGATGACCACAGATGATGTTCTTGGCAGTAGAATCCAGTTGAACGAACTTCTTGACATCAGCAGCGGTGACACCTACACCGGTCTTGGGAACGCCATTCTTGACGACATACCATAGGTCAACATCAATGGCTTCAAGATGCATGTGCATCTTATTCTTCCAGTAGGGATATTCAGTTCCATCAAAGACGGGGCAAGCAGTGGAGACTTTGATTATCCCTGCAGTCGACATAGCTAAAACTCCAGGTGGTTAAACCGAATCACACAGAACAAGGGAGTACCTTGCTCTGATACCAATTGAAAGTGCTAGTTATCGACTAGAGGGGGGTGAATAGGCGATTTTTATGGAAGTCTTCAAAACATGATAGTTTCGAAGACAAACAAGAGAAATGAACCTATTAATATACAGCGGACGGTAGACTACACAAAGCAAGCCATAACCAAGTATTCAATGAAGTGATAGCATGAGGACTAATAGCAGCTAGGTAGTAAAGATCAGGATGGAAGATAGTATGAAGCCAAACAATGATAGTAGTCACACATTGAAGTCAAACAAGTAGTGCAAGCAGGCAATGACTTCACGAAGACAAACTGTAAGTAAAGAGAGGGAGAGGATAGAACCAGTCACTTGGTGAGGACACAGGATTTGTTGGACCAGTTCCAGTTGTTGTGACAACTGTACGTCTGGTTAGGGAGGCTGAGATTCAACTCAGAAGACCACGTCTTCACCTTATTCCCCTTGAGCTAAGGACACCCAGTCCTCACCCAATCACTCTGGTAAGTCTTCAAGGTAGACTTCCAAACCTTCATAGACTTCGTTCACCGGCGATCCACAATGACTCTTGGATGCTCAGAACGCGACGTCAACCGGCTGGAGGATTCACAGTCCTCAAGTGTGACAAGTCTTCAGGTCACGCGGACAGAAAGACTTTAGTGATGCCTAACACTCTTTGGCTCTGGGTGTATGGGCTTTGTCCTCGCAAGGATTTCTCTCTCTCAAAAGCTTCGGAGGTGGGTTGCTCTCAAACGACAAAAGCCGTGCACTAACTCTGAGCAGCCACCAATTTATGGTGTAGGGGGTGGGCTATTTATAGCCACTAGGCAACCTGACCTGATTTGTCCGAAATGACCCTGGGTCACTAAGGAACTGACACGTGTTCCAACGGTCAGATTTCAAACACACGCGGCAGCTTGACTTGGGCTACAAGTAAAGCTGACTCATCCAACTCTGGATAAGATTTGCTCTCATTGTCTTTGCTCGAAGACATAGGATTTTGGTTGAGCATCACCTCAGTCATTCTGACTTTGTTCACTAGGACCCCACTTAACAGTACGGTGGTTCCTACGACTCAACAAAGAAGAAAAGGAAACAAAGAAACAACTATGTCTTCGCGCTCCATAGTCTTCACGCGATGTCTTCTCTTGTCATAGTCTTCATTGTGAATATCTTCAAATACCACCATTGTCTTCAATGTCTTCATACATTTTTAGGGGTCATCTCCGGCAGGTAAACCGAATCAATGAGGGACTACTACGTGTGTTATCCTGCAATTCTCACAAACACATTAGTCCCTCAACCAGGTTTTTCGTCAATACTCCAAAACCAACTAAGGGTGGCACTAGGTGCACTTACAGGGGCATCCAGCCACGCGCGTCATCCCCGCCAACTGCGCCGAGGCTGCCCCAAATCGGTACCCCTTCTTTGTCGACTATTTTTCCTGCGGGTTTTGTCCTCCCTTCTCCGATTTCTTCAGTGACATCATGCACACCTTTGGCTTCCGCCTCTTGGATTTTACCCCGAATGCAGTGGCGTGCATGGCCCTTTTCGCGCACCTTTGCGAGGGTTTCGCCAGGGAGCACCCCAACACGGCGCCTTCCGCCATTACTTCTTCCCTCGGATCCAGACGGGAGGCGCCATTTCTGGTTGCATCACCTGGATCCCAAGGTCCAAGGGAGCGTACCCGGATGGCGCCATGAAGGAGAGGTGGGAAGAATGGCGGGGCTGGTGGTGCTGGATCGAAGAGAAGGACCCGCCGGCGTTCTGCGAAGTTCGCCGGGCACCTCCGGTCCGCAGAGGCGACTGGAGCAACGTCGGCGCTGACGACGAGAAGCTCACGGTCGCCACCACCAGGATCCTCCGTCTCACCGAGGCCGGGCTCACCCTTGAGATGATCGGGGCGGACTTCATCCGCCGCGGGATCGCCCCACTGCACAACAAGGGGAGGCCATCCTGGCTCTTCACGAACCCCGCCGACATCATGTGGCTTCGCCCCGGCCTCGACCACAACTTCACGATAATGGGGCATGCCCATTTCTGCCAGCACTCTTCCAGCTTGATGTGGACCGCGACGGCGAGGTCGAGCGGACCGGCAAGGTCGTGAGGGCTGCCGCGAAGGCCGGCAAGGTCTTCAAGGGGCCTTTGTTCAAGCTACCGGCGGGAGTGGTCCCGCTGTGCAATAATTCGCGCCAGACCGAGATCATTGCCATGATGCCGGACTGCAACCCGCATGGCCCTGACCCGAGCTGGAAGGAGCCAGAGGGCGTCAAGGTGCAGCAGTTCTTTGACACTCTGCACGAAGGGTACATCAACGCCGACGCCGAGCGGCTGCTCGTCCAAGACACCACCTAGGTGGAACTGGACTACATCGCCGCCAGGGCGAGGGAGGCGCAGCCTGCCGAGGAGGCCGGCAGCACTGGTGGTGTGGAGGATAAGGCTGCGACAGCCGCGGAGGAGGAGGAGCTCGCCCGGTGGGCGGCGGCCGTTGGGGAAGCCAGTAGAGCCGGCACCGAGGCTCCTCTGGTTGAGGACGCAGCCGACGAGTCATCGGAGGAGAAGGCCGGGGCTGTTGACCCTCCGGCCACGGGGAGAGGGCGAGTCCTGCGGCTGGCCACTTCCGGCGAGCCGGTGCGGCCCGTCAGGGCCGCGTGGCGGCCAAAGTCCTCGAAGGAGTCCGCGCGTCAGACGAGGGCCACGGCGGCGAAGAAGGTGGTGAAGGCCGCGGCAGCGAGGAAGAAGGCATCTGCTTCTTCTCCGTCCAAGCGCACGCAGACTCCGCCCTCCTCCCCTCCTCCGGCAGATGCCGATGCAGGGGTCACTTTCGACTTCGGATCCCTCAGCCCGAGGAGGAAGAGGAAAACAGCAGAGGAGGAGGTGGAAGACGAGTGAGTATCTGGCTTCTTCCCGTCATCTCTGCCTCCCCAATCTGTGCCGCTTGTCTTGACTTGTCTTTGTCTTCGCAGGGATGTGGAGACGCTGGCCCAGAGAGTGAAGAGGGCCAAGGTCTCCGCGGGTGGCCAGCCCCCGGCTGGTACTTCGAGGGCGCCACTGGTGGTGTTGATGGAGATCATGATGATGCTTTGGAGATGGAGATCAAAGGCACAATATGATGATGGCCATATCATGTCACATATTTTGATTGCATGTGATGTTTATCTTTTATGCATCTTATCTTGCTTTGATTGACGGTAGCATTATAAGATGGTCTCTCACTAAATTCAAGATAATAGTGTTATCCCTGAGTATACACCGTTGCCAAAATTCGTCGTGCCCAGACACCACATGATGATCGGGTGTGATAAGCTCTACGTCCATCTACAACGGGTGCAAGCCAGTTTTGCACACGCAGAATACTCAGGTTAAACTTGACGAGCCTAGCATATGAAGATATGGCCTCGGAACACTGAGACCGAAAGGTCGAGCGTGAATCATATAGTAGATATGATCAACATAGTGATGTTCACCATTGAAAGCTACTCCATTTCACGTGATGATCGGTTATGGTTTAGTTGATTTGGATCACGTGATCACTTAGATGATTAGAGGGATGTCTATCTAAGTGGGAGTTCTTAAGTAATATGGTTAATTGAACTTTAATTTATCATGAACTTAGTCCTAGTAGTATTTTCATATCTATGTTGTAGATCAATAGCTCGCGATGTAGCCCCCCATTTATTTTGATATGATTCCTAGAGAAAACTAAGTTGAAAGATGATAGTAGCAATGATGCGGACTTGTTCCGTGATCTGAGGATTTTCCTCATTGCTGCACAGAAGAATTATGTCCTTGATGCACCGCTAGGTGACAAACCTATTGCAGGAGCAGATGCAGACGTTATGAATGTTTTGAAAAAAGCTCGGTATGATGACTACTTGATAGTTTAGTGCACCATGCTTTACGGTTTAGAACCGAGACTTCAAAAATGTTTTGAACGCCACGGAGCATATAAGATGTTCCAAGAGTTGAAATTGGTATTTCATACTCATGCCCGTGTCGAGAGGTATGAGACCTCTGACAGTACTTTGCCTACAAGATGGAGGAGAATAGCTCAACCAGTGAGCATGTGCTCAGATTGTCTGGGTACTACAATCGCTTGAATCAAGTGGGAGTTAATCTTCCAGATAAAATAGTGATTGACAGAATTCTCTAGTCACCATAACCAAGTTAGTAGAACTTCGTGATGAACTATAATATGCAAGGGATGACAAAAACAATTCCCAAGCTCTTCGCGATGCTAAAATCGGCGAAGGTAGAAATCAAGAAAAACATCAAGTGTTGATGGTTGACAAGACCACTAGTTTCAAGAGAAAGGGAAAATGGAAGAAGCGGAACTTCAAGAAGAATGGCAAGCAATTTGCTTCTCAAGCGAAGAAGCCCAAGTCTGGACCTAAGCCTGAGACTAAGTGCTTCTACTGCAAAGGGACTGGTCACTAGAAGCGGAACCACCCCAAGTATTTGGTGGATAAGAAGGATGGCAAAGTGAACAAGCTATATTTGATATACATGTTATTGATGTGTACCTTACTAGTGTTTATAGTAGCCCCTGGGTATTTGATACTTGTTCGGTTGCTAAAAATTCGTAACTCGAAACAGGAGTTACATAATGAACAGAGACTAGTTAAGGGTGAAGTGACGATGTGTGTTAGAATTGGTTCCAAGATTGATATGATCATCATCGCGCACTCCGTATACTTTCGGGATTAGTGTTGAACCTAAATAAGTGTTATTTGGTGTTTGCGTTGAGCATAAATATGATTTGATCATGTTTATTGCAATACGGTTATTCATTTATTTAGAGAACAATTGTTGTTCTGTTTACATGAATAGAACCTTCTATGGTCATACACACCAACGAAAATGGTTTGTTGGATCTCGATCGTAGTGATACACATATTCATAATATTGAAGCCAAAAAGATGCAAAGTTAATAATGATAGTGCAACTTATTTGTGGCACTGCCGTTTAGGTCATATTGGTGTAAAATGCATGAAGAAACTCCATGCTGACGGGCTTTTGGAATCAATTGATTACGAATCACTTGATGCTTGCGAACCATGCCTCTTGGGCAAGATGACTAAAACGCCGTTCTCCGGAACAATGGAGCAAGCAACAGATTTGTTGGAAATCATACATACTCATGTATGTGGTCCGATGAGTGTTGAGGCTCGCGGCGGGTATCGTTATTTTCTGACATTCACAGATGATTTAAGCAGATATGGGTATATCTACTTGATGAAACATAAAGTCTGAAATATTCGAAAAGTTCATATAATTTCAGAGTGAAGTGGAAAATCATCGTAACAAGAAAATAAAGTTTCTACGATCTGATCGTGGAGGAGAATATTAGAGTTATGAGTTTGGTCTTCAATTAAAACAATGTGGAATAGTTTCACAAACTCATGCCACCTGGAACACCACGGCGTAATGGTGTGTCCGAACGTCATAACCGTACTTTATTGGATATAGTGCAATCTATGATGCCTCTTACCGATTTACCACTATCGTTTTGGGGTTATGCATTAGAGACAGCTGCATTCACATTAAAAAGGGCACCATCTAAATCCGTTGAGACGACACCGTATGAACTATGGTTTAGCAAGAAACCTAAGCTGTCGTTTCTTAAAGTTTGGAGTTGCGATGCTTATGTGAAAAAGTTTCATCTTGATAAGCTCAAACCCAAGTCAGAGAAGTGCGTCTTCATAGGATACCCAAAGGAGACAGTTGGGTACACCTTCTATCACAGATCCGAAGGCAAAACATTCGTTGCTAAGAATGGATCCTTTCTAGAGAAGGAGTTTCTCTCGAAAGAAGTGAGTGGGAGGAAAGTAGAGCTTGATGAGGTAACTGTACCTGCTCCCTTATTGGAAAGTAGTTCATCACAGAAATCTGTTCCTGTGACTCCTACACCAATTAGTGAGGAAGCTAATGATGATGATCATGTACCTTCAGATCAAGTTACTACCGAACCTCGTAGGTAAACCAGAGTGAGATCCGCACCAGAGTGGTACGGTAATCCTGTTCTGGAGGTCATGTTACTTGACCATGACGAACCTACGAACTATGAGGAAGCGATAATGAGCCCAGATTCCGCGAAATGGTTTGAGGCCATGAAATCTGAGATAGGATCCATGTATGAGAACAAAGTGTGGACTTTGGTTGACTTGCCCGATGATCGGCAAGCCATAGAAAATAAATGGATCTTCAAGAGGAAGACAGACGCTGATAGTAGTGTTACTATCTACAAAGCTAGAATTGTCGCAAAAAGGTTTTCGTCAACTTCAAGGTGTTGACTACGATGAGAGTTTCTCACTCGTATCTATGCTTAAGTATGTCCGAATCATGTTAGCAATTGCCGCATTTTATGAAATCTGGCAAATGGATAAACAAAACTGCATTCCTTAATGGATTTATTAAAGAAGAGTTGTATATGATGCAACCAAAAAGTTTTTGTCAATCCTAAAGGTGTTAACAAAATATGCAAGCTCCAGTGATCCATCTATGGACTGGTGCAAGCATCTCGGAGTTGGAATATACGCTTTGATAAGTTGTTCAAAGCATATAGTTTTATACAAACTTGCGGTGAAGCCTGTATTTACAAGAAAGTGAGTGGGAGCACTACAACATTTCTAATAAGTATATGTGAATGACATATTGTTGATCAGAAATAATGTAGAATTATTCTGCAAAGCATAAAGGAGTGTTTGAAAGGAGTTTTTCAAAGAAAGACCTTGGTGAAGCTGCTTACATATTGAGCATCAAGATCTATAGGGATAGATCAAGACGCTTGATAAGTTTTTTCAATGATTACATACCTTGACAAGATTTTGACGTAGTTCAAAATGGAACAGTCAAAGAAAGAGTTCTTGCCTGTGTTACAAGGTGTGAAATTGAGTAAGACTCAAATCCCGACCACGGCAGAAGATAGAAAGAGAATGAAAGTCATTCCCTATGCCTCAACCATAGGTTCTATAAAGTATGCCATGGTGTGTACCAGATCTATTGTATACCCTACACTGTGTTTTGCAAGGGAGTACAATAGTGATCTAGGAGTAGATCACTGGACAGCGGTCAAAATTATCCTTAGTGGAATAAGCATATGTTTCTCGATTATAGAGGTGACAAAAGGTTCGTCGTAAAGGGTTACGTTGATGCAAGTTTTTGACACTAATCTAGATGACTCTAAGTCTCAATCTGGAGACATATGGAAAGTGGGAGCAATTAGCTAGAGTAGCTCCGTGCAGAGCATTGTTGACATAGAAATTTGCAAAATACATATGGATCTGAATGTGGCAGACCCGTTGACTATACTTCTCTCACAAGCAAAACATTATCACACCTTAGTACTCTTTGGGTGTTAATCACATAGCAATGTGAACTAGCAATAATAAAGTTATTATTTATTTCCTTATTCTCATGATAAATGTTTATTATTCATGCTAGAATTGTATTAACCGGAAACGTAATACATGTGTGAATACATAGACAAACAGAGTGTCACTAGTATGCCTCTACTTGACTAGCTCGTTGATCAAAGATGGTTATGTTTCCTAGCCATAGACATGAGTAGTCATTTGATTAACGGGATCACACCATTAGGAGAATGATGTGATTGACTTGACCCATTCCGTTAGCTTGGCACTCGATTGTTTAGTATGTTGCTATTGCTTTCTTCATGACTTATACATGTTCCTATGACTATGAGATTATGCAACTCCCGTTTACCGGAGGAACACTTTGTGTGCTACCAAACGTCACAACGTAACTGGTTGATTATAAAGGTGCTCTACAGGTGTCTCCGAAGGTACTTGTTGGGTTGGCGTATTTCAAGATTAGGATTTGTCACTCCGATTGTCAGAGAGGTATCTCTAGGCCCACACGGTAATGCACATCACTATAAGCCTTGCAAGCATTGCAACTAATGAGTTAGTTGCGGGATGATGTATTACGGAACGAGTAAAGAGACTTGCCGGAAACGAGATTGAACTAGGTATTGAGATACCGACGATCGAATCTCAGGCAAGTAACATACCGATGACAAAGGGAACAACGTATTTTGTATGCGGTTTGACCGATAAAGATCTTCGTAGAATATGTGGGAGCCAATATGATCATCCAGGTTCCGCTATTGGTTATTGACTAGAGACGTATCTCGGTCATGTCTACATAGTTCTCGAACCCGTAGGGTCCGCACGCTTAAAGTTTCGATGATAGTTATATTATGAGTTTATGTGATTTGATGTACCGAAGGTAGGTCGGAGCCCCGGATGAGATCGGGGACATGACGATGAGTCTTGAAATGGTCGAGACGTAAAGATCGATATATTGGACGACTATATTCGGACATCGGAAAGGTTCCAAGTGATTCAGGTATTTTTCGGAGTACCGGAGAGTTACGGGAATTCGCCGGGGAGTATATGGGCCTTATTGGGCATTAGGGGAAAGAGAGAGGAGAGGCTGCGCGCCCCCCCAAGGCCTAGTCCGAATTGGACACAAGTGAGATGTCATATGCACGAGTAGAACACAAGTGAGTTGTGGGTGATATAAGTCATACTGCTTACCAGCATGTCATACTTTGGTTCGGCAGTATTGTTGGATGAAGCGGCCTGGACCGACATTACGCATACGCTTGCGCGAGACTGGTTCTACCGACGTGCTTTGCACACAGGTGGCTGGCGGGTGTCAGTTTCTCCAACTTTAGTTGAACCGAGTGTGGCTATGCCCAGTCCTTGCGAAGGTTAAAATAGCACCAACTTGACAAACTATCGTTGTGGTTTTGATGCGTAGGTAAGAACGGTTCTTGCTCAGCCCATAGCACCCACATAAAAACTTGCAACAATAAAGTAGAGGATGTCTAACATGTTTTTGCAGGGCATGTTGTGATGTTATATGGTCAAAGCATGATGCTAAATTTTATTGTATGAGATGATCATGTTTTGTAACCGAGTTATCGGCAACTGGCAGGAGCCATATGGTTGTCGCTTTATTGTATGCAATGCAATCGCCCTGTAATGCTTTACTTTATCACTAAGCGGTAGCGATAGTCGTAGAAGCATAAGATTGGCGAGATGACAACGATGCTATGATGGAGATCAAGGTGTCGTGCCGGTGACGATGGTGATCAGAACGGTGCTTCGGAGATGGAGATCACAAGCACAAGATGATGATGGCCATATCATACCACTTATATTGATTGCATGTGATGTTTATCTTTTATGCATCTTATCTTGCTTTGATTGACGGTAGCATTATAAGATGATATCTCACTAAATTTCAAGATAAAAGTGTTCTCCCTGTGTATGCACCGTTGCCAAAGGTCGTCGTGCCAAGACACCACGTGATGATCAGGTGTGATAAGCTCTACGTCCATCGAAAGCGGGTGCAAGTCAGTTTTGCACATGCAGAATACTCAGGTTAAACTTGACGAGCCTAGCATATGCAGATATGGCCTCGGAACACTGAGACCGAAAGGTCAAGCGTGAATCATATAGTAGATATGATCAGCATAATGATGTTCACCATTGAAAGCTACTCCATTTCACGTGATGATCGGTTATGGTTTAGTTGATTTGGATCACGTGATCACTTAGAGGATTAGAGGGATGTCTATCTAAGTGGGAGTTCTTAAGTAATATGATTAATTGAACTTTAATTTATCATGAACTTAGTCCTGGTAGTATTAGCATATCTATGTTGTAGATCAATAGCTCGCGATGTTCCTCCCCGTTTAATTTTTATATGTTCCTAGAGAAAACTAAGTTGAAAGATGTTAGTAGCAATGATGCGGATTGGATCCGTGATCTGAGGATTATCCTCATTTCTGCACAGAAGAATTATGTATGTTGACGATATAGTACTATGAGTTATGTATGTTGGTGACCGAATGTTGTTCGGAGTTTTGGATGAGATCACGGATGTGACGAGGAACTCCGGAATGGTCCGGAAGTAAAGATTGATATGTGGATAGTAGTGTTTGATCTCCGGAATGGTTCCAGAATCCATCAGAAGGGGTTCCGGATGTTTCCCGAAATGTTTGGGCACGAGAACACTTTATCTGGGCCAAAGGGGAAAGCCCACGAGGTTTTTGGAAAGCGCAAAAGGAAGTTTTGCGGAGTCCAGGGGCCAGACGCTAGGGTCCCTGGCGTCTGGGTCCAGATGCCGGGAACCCTGGCGTCTGCCCTGGAGTCCGAGAAGGACTCTTGCCTTTCGGGTGAAACCGACTTTGTGGAGGCTTTTACTCCAAGTTTCGACCCCAAGGCTCAACATATAAATAGAGGGGTAGGGCTAGCACCCAAGACACATCAAGAAACACCAAGCCGTGTGCCGGCAACCCCGTTCCCTCTAGTTTATCATCCGTCATAGTTTTCGTAGTGCTTAGGCGGAGCCCTGCGGAGATTGTTCTTCACCAACACCGTCACCACGCCGTCGTGATGCCGGAACTCATCTACTACTTCGCCCCTCTTGCTGGATCGAGAAGGCGGGGACGTCATCGAGCTGAACGTGTGCAGAACTCGGAGGTGTCGTGCTTTCGGTACTTGGATCGGTCGGATCGTGAAGACGTACGACTACATCAACCGCGTTGATATAACGCTTCCGCTTACGGTCTACGAGGGTACGTAGACAACACTCTCCCCTCTCGTTGCTATGCATCACCATGATCTTGCGTGTGCGTAGGAAAATTTTGAAGTTACTACGTTCCCCAATAGTGGTATCCGAGCCTGGTTTTATGCGTTGATGTAATATGCACGAGTAGAACACAAGTGAGTTGTGGGCGATATAAGTCATACTGCTTACTAGCATGTCACACTTTGGTTCGCGGTATTGTTGGATGAAGCGGCCCGGACCGACATTACACGTACGCTTACGCGAGACTGGTTTTACCGCCGTGCTATGCACACAGGTGACTAGCGGGTGTCAGTTTCTCCAACTTTAGTTGAACTAAGTGTGGCTACGCCCGGTCCTTGAGAAGGTTAAAACAGCACTAACTTGATGAACTATCGTTGTGGTTTTGATGCGTAGGTAAGAACGGTTCTTGCTCAGCCCGTAGCAGCCACGTAAAACTTGCAACAACAAAGTAGAGGACGTCTAACTTGTTTTTGCAGGGCATGTTGTGATGTGATATGGTCAAGACGTGATGAGATATAAGTTGTTGTATGAGATGATCATGTTTTGTTGAAGTTATCGGCAACTGGCAGAAGCCTTATGGTTATCTCTTTATTGCATAAGATGCAAGCGCCAAATAATTGCTTTACTTTATCGCTATGCGATAGCAATAGTTGCAAGAGCAATAGTTGGCGAGACGACCATATGACGACACATTGATATAGATCAAGATGATAGAGATCATAGTGTCATGCCGGTGACGATGGAGATCATGATGATGCTTTGGATATGGAGATCAAAGGCACACGATGATGATGGCCATATCATGTCACATATTTTGATTGCATGTGATGTTTATCTTTTATGCATCTTATCTTGCTTTGATTGACGGTAGCATTATAAGATGATCTCTCACTAAATTTCAAGATAATAGTGTTCTCCCTAAGTATGCACCGTTGCCAAAGTTCGTCGTGCCCATACACCACGTGATGATGGGGTGTGATAAGCTCTACGTCCATCTACAACGGGTGCAAGCTAGTTTTGCACACGCAGAATACTCAGGTTAAACTTGACGAGCCTAGCATATGCAGATATGGCCTCGGAACACTGACACCGAAAGGTCGAGCATGAATCATATAGTAGATATGATCAACATAGTGATGTTCACCATTGAAAGCTACTCCATTTCACGTGATGATCGGTTATGGTTTAGTTGATTTGGATCACGTGATCACTTAGATGATTAGAGGGATGTCTATCTAAGTGGGAGTTCTTAAGTAATACAATTAATTGAACTTTAATTTATCATGAACTTAGTCATGGTAGTATTTGCATATCTATGTTGTAGATCAATAGCTCGCGATGTAGCCCCCCATTTATTTTGATATGATTCCTAGAGAAAACTAAGTTGAAAGATGATAGTAGCAATGATGCGGACTTGTTCCGTGATCTGAGGATTTTCCTCATTGCTGCACAGAAGAATTATGTCCTTGATGCACCGCTAGGTGACACACCTATTGCAGGAGCAGATGCAGACGTTAGGAACGTTTTGAAAAAAGCTCGGTATGATGACTACTTGATAGTTTAGTGCACCATGCTTTACGGTTTAGAACCGGGACTTCAAAAATGTTTTGAACGCCACGGAGCATATAAGATGTTCCAAGAGTTGAAATTGGTATTTCATACTCATGCCCGTGTCGAGAGGTATGAGACCTCTGACAGTACTTTGCCTACAAGATGGAGGAGAATAGCTCAACCAGTGAGCATGTGCTCAGATTGTCTGGGTACTACAATCGCTTGAATCAAGTGGGAGTTAATCTTCCAGATAAAATAGTGATTGACAGAATTCACTAGTCACCATCACCAAGTTAGTAGAACTTCGTGATGAACTATAATATGCAAGGTATGACGAAAACAATTCCCAAGCTCTTCGCGATGCTAAAATCGGCGAAGGTAGAAATCAAGAAAAACATCAAGTGTTGATGGTTGACAAGACCACTAGTTTCAAGAGAAAGGGCAAAGGGAAGAAGGGGAACTTCAAGAAGAATGGCAAGCAAGTTGCTGCTCAAGTGAAGAATCCCAAGTCTGGACCTAAGCCTGAGACTAAGTGCTTCTACTGCAAAGGGACTGGTCACTAGAAGCGGAACCACCCCAAGTATTTGGCGGATAAGAAGGATGGCAAAGTGAACAAGCTATATTTGATATACGTGTTATTGTTGTGTACCTTACTAGTGTTTATAGTAGCCCCTGGGTATTTGATACTTGTTCGGTTGCTAAAATTAGTAACTCGAAACAGGAGTTACAGAATGAACAGAGACTAGTTAAGGGTGAAGTGACGATGTGTGTTGGAATTGGTTCCAATATTGATATGATCATCACCGCACACTCCCTATACTTTCGGGATTAGTGTTGAACCTAAATAAGTGTTATTTGGTGTTTGCGTTGAGCATAAATATGATTTGATCATGTTTATTGCAATACGGTTATTCATTTAAGTTAGAGAACAATTGTTGTTTTGTTTACATGAATAGAACCTTCTATGGTCATACACACCAACGAAAATGGTTTGTTGGATCTCGATCGTAGTGATACACATATTCATAATATTGAAGCCAAAAAGATGCAAAGTTAATAATGATAGTGCAACTTATTTGTGGCACTACCGTTTAGGTCATATTGGTGTAAAATGCATGAAGAAACTCCATGCTGATGGGCTTTTGGAATCAATTGATTATGAATAACATGATGCTTGCGAACCATGCCTCTCGGGAAAGATGACTAAAACGCCGTTCTCCGGAACAATGGAGCAAGCAACAGATTTGTTGGAAATCATACATACTGATGTATGTGGTCTGATGAGTGTTGAGGCTCGCGGCGGGTATCGTTATTTTCTGACATTCACAGATGATTTAAGAATATATGGGTATATCTACTTGATGAAACATAAAGTCTGAAATATTTGAAAAGTTCATATAATTTCAGAGTGAAGTGGAAAATCATCGTAACAAGAAAATAAAGTTTCTACGATCTGATCGTGGAGGAGAATATTTGAGTTACGAGTTTGGTCTTCAATTAAAACAATGTGGAATAGTTTCACAAACTCATGCCACCTGGAACACCACAGCGTAATGGTGTGTCCGAACGTCATAACCGTACTTTATTGGATATAGTGCAATCTATGATGTCTCTTACCGATTTACCACTATCGTTTTGGGGTTATGCATTAGAGACAGTTGCATTCACATTAAAAAGGGCACCATCTAAATCCGTTGAGATGACACCGTATGAACTGTGGTTTAGCAAGAAACCTAAGCTGTCGTTTCTTAAAGTTTGGATTGCGATGCTTATGTGAAAAAGCTTCATCTTGATAAGCTCAAACCCAAGTCAAAGAAGTGCGTCTTCATAGGATACCCAAAGGAGACAGTTGGGTACACCTTCTATCACAGATCCGAAGGCAAAACATTCATTGCTAAGAATGGATCCTTTCTAGAGAAGGAGTTTCTCTCGAAAGAAGTGAGTGGGAGGAAAGTAGAACTTGATGAGGTAACTGTACCTGCTCCCTTATTGGAAATTAGTTCATCATAGAAATCTGTTCCTGTGACTCCTACACCAATTAGTGAGGAAGCTAATGATGATGATCATGTACCTTCAGATCAAGTTACTACCGAACCTCGTAGGTAAACCAGAGTGAGATTCGCAGCAGAGTGGTACGGTAATCCTGTTCTGGAGGTCATGTTACTTGACCATGACGAACCTATGAACTATGAGGAAGCGATGATGAGCCCAGATTCCGCGAAATGGTTTGAGGCCATGAAATCTGAGATAGGATCCATGTATGAGAACCAAGTGTGGACTTTGGTTGACTTGCCCGATGATCGGCAAGCCATAGAAAATAAATGGATCTTCAAGAGGAAGACAGATGCTGATAGTAGTGTTACTATCTACAAAGCTAGAATTGTCGCAAAAAGGTTTTCGACAAGTTCAAGGTGTTGACTACGATGAGACTTTCTCACTCGTATCTATGCTTAAGTCTGTCCGAATCATGTTAGCAATTGCCGCATTTTATGAAATCTAGCAAATGGATAAACAAAACTGCATTCCTTAATGGATTTATTAAAGAAGAGGTGTATATGATGCAACCAAAAAGTTTTTGTCGATCCTAAAGGTGTTAAAAAAATATGCAAGCTCCAGCGATCCATCTATGGACTGGTGCAAGCATCTCGGAGTTGGAATATACGCTTTGATAAGTTGATCAAAGCATATAGTTTTATACAGACTTGCGGTGAAGCCTGTGTTTACGAGAAAGTGACTGGGAGCACTACAGCATTTCTGATAAGTATATGTGAATGACATATTGTTGATAAGAAATAATGTAGAATTATTCTGCAAAGCATAAAGGAGTGTTTGAAAGGAGTTTTTCAAAGAAAGACCTTGGTGAAGCTGCTTACATATTGAGCATAAGATCAATAGAGATAGATCAAGACGCTTGATAAGTTTTTTCAATGAGTACATACCTTGACAAGATTTTGAAGTAGTTCAAAATGGAACAGTCAAAGAAAGAGTTCTTGCCTGTGTTACAAGGTGTGAAATTGAGTAAGACTCAAATCCCGACCAAGGCAGAAGATAGAAAGAGAATGAAAGTCATTCCCTATGCCTCAGCCACAGGTTCTATAAAGTATGCCATGTTGTGTACCAGATCTATTATATACCCTACACTGTGTTTTGCAAGGGAGTACAATAGTGATCTAGGAGTAGATCACTGGACAGCGGTCAAAATTATCCTTAGTGGAATAAGCATATGTTCCTCGATTATGGAGGTGACAAAAGGTTCGTCGTAAAGGGTTACGTCGATGCAAGTTTTTGACACTGATCCAGATGACTCTAAGTCTCAATCTGGATACATATTGAAAGTGGGAGCAATTAGCTAGAGTAGCTCCATGCAGAGCATTGTTGACATAGAAATTTGCAAAATACATACGGATCTGAATGTGGCAGACCCGTTGACTATACTTCTCTCACAAGCAAAACATGATCACACCTTAGTACTCTTTGGGTGTTAATCACATAGCAATGTGAACTAGATTATTGACTCTAGTAAACCCTTTGGGTGTTGGTCACATGATGATGTGAACTACGGGTGTTAATCACATGGTGATGTGAACTATTGGTGTTAAATCACATGGCGATGTGAACTAGATTATTGACTCTAGTGCAAGTGGGAGACTGAAGGAAATATGCCCTAGAGGCAATAATAAAGTTATTATTTATTTCCTTATTCTCATGGTAAATGTTTATTATTCATGCTAGAATTGTACTAACCGGAAACGTAATACATGTGTGAATACATAGACAAACAGAGTGTCACTAGTATGCCTATACTTGACTAGCTCGTTGATCAAAGATGGTTATGTTTCCTAGCCATAGACATGAGTTGTCATTTGATTAACGGGATCACACCATTAGGATAATGATGTGATTGACTTGACCCATTCCGTTAGCTTAGCACTCGATCGTTTAGTATGTTGCTATTGTTTTCTTCATGACTTATACATGTTCCTATGACTATGAGATTATGCAACTCTCGTTTACCGGAGGAGCACTTTGTGTGCTACCAAACATCACAACGTAACTGGGTGATTATAAAGGTGCTCTACATGTGTCTCCGAAGGTACTTGTTGGGTTGGCGTATTTCGAGATTAGGATTTGTCACTCCGATTGTTGGAGAGGTATCTCTAGGCCCACTCGGTAATGCACATCACTATAAGCCTTGCAAGCATTGCAACTAATGAGTTATTTGCGGGATGATGTATTACAGAACGAGTAAAGAGACTTGCCGGTAACGAGATTGAACTAGGTATTGAGATACCGACGATAGAATCTCGGGCAAGTAACATACCGATGACAAAGAGAACAACGTATGTTGTTATGCGGCTTGACCGATAAAGATCTTCGTAGAATATGTGGGAGCCAATATGAGCATCCAGGTTCCGCTATTGGTTATTTACCGGAGACGTGTCTCGGTCATGTCTACATAGTTCTCGAACCCGTAGGGTCCGCACGCTTAAAGTCTCGATGACAGTTATATTATGAGTTTATGTGATTTGATGTACCGAAGGTAGTTCGGAGTCCCGGATGAGGTCGGGGACATGACGAGGAGTCTCGAAATGGTCGAGACGTAAAGATCGATATATTGGACGACTATATTCGGACATCGGAAAGGTTCCGAGTGATTCGGGTATTTTTCGGAGTACCCGAGAGTTACGGGAATTCGCCGGGGA
>NC_057796.1:75590555-75605426 GCF_018294505.1 Triticum aestivum
ACTCCGAATTGGACTAGGGGGAGGAGCTGCGCCCCCTCCTTCCTTCTCTTCTCTCTCCCCATTCCTTTACTCCTACTCCTACTACTTGGAAGGGGGGAATCCTACTCCCGGTGGGAGTAGGACTCCTCCTAGGGCGCGCCATAGAGAGGGCCGGCCCTCCCCCTCCTCCACTCCTTTATATACGGGGAGGGGGGGCACCCCTTGGAGACACAACAATTGATCACTGATTTTTTAGCCGTGTGCGGTGCCCCCCTCCACCATAGTCCACCTCGATAATACTGTAGCGGTGCTTAGGCGAAGCCCTGCGTCGGTAGAACATCATCATCGTCTCCACGCCGTCGTGCTGACGAAACTCTCCCTCAACACTCGGCTGGACCGGAGTTCATGGGACGTCATCGGGCTGAACGTGTGCTGAACTCGGAGGTGCCGTGCGTTCGGTACTTGATCGGTCGGATCGTGAAGACGTACGACTACATCAACCGCGTTGATATAACGCTTCCGCTTACGGTCTACGAGGGTACGTAGACAACACTCTCCCCTCTCGTTGCTATGCATCACCATGATCTTGCGTGTGCGTATGAAATTTTTTGAAATTACTACGTTCCCCAACAGCCGCCCCGAGGGGCGTCCCCGGCAAGGGCGCCAAACACCGAGCCCACGCACACGGAGGAGGAGGAGAGCTTGGGCGCCGGCGGCTTCGCCTCAGCGCCAGATGTTGGCGGGGAGGGGACTTCTGCTTCCCAGCCTAGCACCGGTAAGTCGTCCGCCCTTCGTCCCTGCTTTTTCTCTTGTTTTTGAATCTTTGATCTTGGCTCTACCCCACCCTCTTCTTGATATCCAGATCCTCTCTCGGCGGACCAGGAGGACCTGGACACCGTCATCGAGGACGTGGCCAAGGATGCCGCGGCGGAGGCCGAGAAGATCGCCGCCAAGGAAAACGCCAGTGGTGCTGCTGAGGACGCCGCCAAGGGGCCTGCCGGGGGGCCGGCAAGGCCGCCGCTGAGGAGACTGGCAAGGGGCGTGCCGGGGAGGCCGACAGGGCCGCTGCCGAGGAGGAGGAGGTGGCTGATGACCAGCCTTCCCCTTCTGCTGCTTCCGGCTCCGGCAAGTACCTGAGGGTGAGTGACGACTTGTTCGTCCACCTTCCAGGCGCGTCGAGCACCAGGACGCCCGTCGAGGGAGAGGTGTTCGACGACGAAGTGCTTGCCGCCGCCAGGCTTGAGGTCGTCGACGAGCCGAGTGTTGGTGGCGACGGCTCCCAGGAGGAGCGGCTGCTTCAGGCCATGGGTGCCAACTTCCGGAGGCTCCAGGCGCTCCACCGTGCCCGCCTGGACAAAGTCAGGTCCAGGACGGCGATGGTGGAGAAAGCGGAGGTGGACCTCCAGAAGTGCGTCGCCGAGGCGCGGGACTGGTTCCGCCAGGCTCACAAGGAGCTGAGGACCGCCCAGGGCGAGCTGGCCAAGCGCGACGTGGAGCTCACCATGAAAGTGGCCGACGTCGAGAAGGCCCAAGAGACGGCGAAGAACTTGGCCGCCGCCGCCGAAGCCGCTCGGATCCAGCACGAGGCCGCACTGAACTCCCAGGAGGAGGACCTTGCCGCGCGCGAGGGGAAGCTTGCTGCCATGCTTTGTGGCAAGGATGAAGAGGTGGGGAAGCTTGTCTTCCAGCAGACCAGTGAGCTGGAGCAGAGGCACAAAGAGGCACTCGATGCCTAGGCCCAGGTTCACGCCGACAAGGTGAAGGAGCTGGAGGTGGAGCGGGACGAGCTGAAGGAGTAGGCCCTGAAGCTGTCCCAGCAGAAGGACATGCTCAACGGCGCCCTGACGGAGGCGCAGGGCGCGACCATCAGCAAGGCCGGGGAGCTCTCCGAGACCAAAAAGTCCATCAAGGACCTCACGCTGAAGCTGGAGGGCCTCGAGGGGATGCTCACGGAGGCCAAAGCCTGGGAGGGGGCCCTAGCCAAGGAGCTGGAGACCGAGAAGCAACTGTAGAAGAACGAGGCCGCCGAGCATAAGGATTTCAAGGAGGGCGTGAACTGCTGGATCGGCCGCCTCGAGGACGTCGCCGGCAGGATCATCGCGCAGCTGGCTACCATGGGGATGCCAAGCATGAGGTACGCCGCAGAGCGTAGCGGGACCACCAACGCCAAGCTGACCTTGTTCTTCGAGTGTGTTCTCGGGGCTCTGGAGCATCTTCATGCCAACCGGGCGGCCTCGCTGGCTGACGAGGCCCGGAGGCTTTGCCAGGGCGCCATGACCAAGGTTCTCACCAAGGTGGCATATTGGTACCCCGACCTCGACTTCGACGCCGCGTTGGAGAGCTTGCCGGAGGATACTGACCTCGCGCCGCTCAGGGAGCACATCAAGCCCATCATCAGCCGTGTCGGCGGAATTCTGAGGGTGGAGGGCCAGCGCCGGGATTAGGTACCCCGTTTCTTTTTGTTGCTGCAAGTTCACAACCAAGACGATTTATATCTTTAGTTAGAACTGCGGCAACAAGTGATGTAATATAACTTATGTAGTACTTTTAATATTATGCATGTTATTTTCCTGTTCAATTTTCCTTTGTATGTCCACCCTACGTTAACTTGGTAGGTTCGCCGGCGCATAAACCCAGGGCGGCGTCTTGGGGACGGATCCCCATTGGCCTGCCGGGTGTGCTTGCTGCCAGGCGAACCACCTTATCGCCCTTAGCGCGGCCGCCCGAACTGTCGAGCTTGACTCGAGTCAGAATCGAGAGCGTTGCCAAGTGCGGAAGGCTACCCCGCCACCCTCGACGCGACCGCTTGAGCTGTTGAGCGGACTCGAAACAGAACAAGGGCATTGCCAATTGCAGGAGGGCCCCTTTGCGTGCAGGTTTTTCATACATGGGTAGGATCCCCAAGGACGATAACCTTATATATAAGAAATAACTCAAGGCTCTGAATGACTTAGCTTTTCTGTCGCCGTGCTGGCGTCCTTCGCGTTCGCGGGCGGCACTCTTTTCTCCTGGCCGTCTCCTTCTTGGGAGCCATGGCGACGAAGAACTGCTAGACTAACTACCAGACCAGATTCTCACAATTGCGCCCCCTACCTGGCGCGCCAAAGATGTCAGTGTGGAACGACACCTACGGGATCACAGGAATCCCTACTACGGTTGTCGGGGCACAGGGTTGTGAGAAGAGCGGGATTAATAGTCAGCACAAGGATCGTTTACCCAGGTTCGGGCTGCGAAGATGCGTAAAACCCTAGTCCTGCTTTGGTGGGTGTATTTTAGAGAGTTCTTGAGCTCTCGAACTAGCTATGGTGGGGTGTGTGGTTCCAAAGAGCCGAATCCTTCTCCAGTATGCCATGGGCCTCCTTTTCTAGTCGAAAGGGGCTGCCACAGTGGCACACAGGACGTGGAAAGGCGTACAGTATTGCGAGCTTATCGCTCGTATTACAGGACAAGACGCATTTAATGCGCCGCTGAGGTGTCCCCTAGCTTTATCGGGGACGGGGCGAGGCTCGTCCCGTCCGTTGCCGCTCCTCCTTGCTTCGACACGCGCCCTGGCCAGCGATGCGTGCGGCGCCATGTAGGCAGGAAGGCAGCTGAGGTGGCGCGGTGGTGGAGCCTTCACGAAGATCTACATGCCGCCATGCAGGCGCTTGATGAGTTGGCCTGGGAGCTGCATGTTGCCACGCAGGTGCCTGCTCAGCTGGTTGAGCTGGCAGCTGCATGCGAACGGCGGCAGAGACTTGGTTGGTGCGGGCCTGGCAGTGGCCCTGCTGGCGCCCTTGGCGAGGGCCTTGCCGGGTGGTCCGGCAAGGGTCTTGCCGTGGCGCGCTGTCGTCCCCGGCAAGGATCTTGCCGGGGGTCTTGTGGCCTTCCTCGGCAAGGATCTTGCTGAGGACTGTTGTCTTTTAATCCTCATCTTATCTTGAACAGTCCTTGGTCTTGACAAAGATCTGCATGCCACCATGGAGCTGCCTCCCGAGCCCTAGTTCCAACGTGGTTGGCTGAGTTGGAAACCGTGGGCTCGAGTGTGGCTCACTCCGCTGGTGTGGGCGAGCCGCCCCGGCAAGGGTATTGCCGGGGCCGCTGAGGCTGCCCCGGCAAGGGTCTTGCCGGGGGAACCTGCTTCGTCCCTCTGCTCTTTGTGGTCTTGGCCTTGGTGTTGCTCTGGCTGCCTCGGGCTTCGGTTTTACCTTGGTTCACCTCCCCTGCTCTACTTGGTGTGGCCGTGGGCGCGGCTCCGACTGTCCGTGCACAGGTAAAGGGGTACAAAGGTGCGCCCCTTCTTTTGTACACCAACACTCTACTCCCGCGTCTTCCCATCTCTGGCTCGTTGCTGTCCGGGGCCTCGCCGTCGTCCACCACCTTGGATTCGCTCGGCGCAGAGTGGTCAACATGGTCAACGAACGACACCATCGGAAGTAGACTGTGCGTGGAGAGGCTGACAGCTGGGTCCATGGCCGCACGCAAGGAAATGCCTCCTTATTATGCACAAAATAATGATTCCTCCACCTGACAGCTGGGACCTACCGGAAGGGCCTCTATATTTCGCGAAAAAACGTTCCCACCGCTGACAGGTCGGACCCACCAGCTATATCTTCGCACGCAAGGAAGTGCCTCCTTATGACGCACAAAAAATGAATATTCCCCCTGCTAGTTGGGACCCACCTTGGTGGGAGGCCGACTTGTGGGCCTACTAAGTTGACGGGGACGGAGTGCTTTGTCAACTTAGTCAATATGAACGATTCTAGCTCCAGTGACCGTACGATGTCCATCCAACGGCCATAGTGCTTCTTCAACCTCTGGTCTTGTTGCTCCAGCCACCCAAAGCAGCGCCGGTCGTGCCGCATGCTCCTACCTCCTGTGGCCGGCTGTGTTGTCACGGAGGCCTCACCGCCCCCTACTATTCCCACCGCTGGCCAGGCCATCCCTCTACTCACCCACACCCCCTGTTATTCTGCGGCAACGGCAGCCTCACACCGCAGCGAACCAGTGGACCCTCGTATCCCTCTACGTGTGGGCATCCACTGCTGCGTCTTCCCCGGCTCCGCGTCGTCCCCTTCCTAGGCCTCGCCGTCGTCCACCGCCCTGGTGCTCTCGGCGCGGCATGGTCAACGTGGTCAAGGAACGGCTTCCATCAGACGTGGACTGTATGTGGAGAGGCTGACAGCTGGGTCCACGGCCGCAGCAAGGAAGTGCCTCCTTATTACGTGCAAAATAATTATTCCTCCACCTGACAGCGGGGACCCACCGAACGGGCCACCGTATTTCACGAAAAAAAATTCCCCCTGACTGCTGGGACCCACCAGCTACATCTTCGCACACAAGGAAGTGCGTCCGCGCAAAAAAAATGATTCGCCCCTGACTGCTGGGACCCACTAGCTACATCTTCGCGGGCAAGGAAGTGCTTGACAGTCGTGACCCACCTGATCGAAGCGTACGTAGCGTTGTCATTCTGGTCGCGAACGTGTACATACATACTGGTCGATGTAGAGGCACGCATGTGTCGTAGTAGAGGCGCGCACGTAGCATGTACACGTACGTACAGCGGCCAGTGTGCAAGAAAGAAAATACGGTCACGTACGTACATACGGGCAGGGTCTCGAACGCCTACTCGCACATACGTACGGCCAGGGCTCGTGTACATGGCTGGGTCGGAACGGAATGTGTCGTCGTGTTCATCGGGAGGGCTTGGATGGAACAGCCGATGGAAACGAGGCCTGGCATACCGCAGAACGGAGGAAAGGGCCTTGTGTTCGACCGGCCACGTTCGAAACGGGATCCTGTTCATCGGGAGGGGTCTGGCGTACCGCAAAATGGAGGAAACAGACCTCCTACGGTCGAAACGGGGGTCCTGTTCATCGGGAGGGGTGTGGCGTACCGCAAAACGGGACTCCACGGGATACTGTTCATCTCCACCGTCGACCCCCTCCAGCCTCCACGGGCTATTGTTCATCCACCGTCGACCTCCTCCAGCCTCCACCTGCGACTGTTCATCCACGGGCTCCTGTTCATCCAGCCTCCACCGCGCGCTACTCCACCCGCTACTGTTCAACCAGCCCTCTCCACGGGCTCCTGTTCAACCACCCCTCCACGGGCTACTGTTCATCCTGCCCTCCACCGTCTACTGTTCATCCTGCCCTCCACGGGGTGGTTCTGTTCATCCTGCCCTCCACGGGGTCCTGTTCATCCAGCCCCAACTGGCAAGAACGATCGGGGTCATGTTCATCCACCCCCACCGGGAACTGTTCATCCAAACCCCCCAGCAACGCTCACTATTCATCCAGAGGCAACGCCATGGGGTCCTGTTCATCCACCCCCACCGGGAACTTGTTGGAAATGTGCCCTAGAGGCAATAATAAAATGGTTATTATTGTATTTCCTTGTTCATGATAATTGTCTATTGTTCATGCTATAATTGTATTAACTGGAAACCGTAATACATGTGTGAATACATCGACCACAACATGTCCCTAGTAAACCTCCAGTTGACTAGCTCGTTGATCAATAGATGGTTATGGTTTCCTGACCATGGACATTGGATGTCATTGATAACGGGATCACATCATTAGGAGAATGATGTGATGGACAAGACCCAATCCTAAGCATAGCACAAGATCGTGTAGTTCGTTTGCTAAGAGCTTTCCTAATGTCAAGTATCATTTCCTTAGACCATGAGATTGTGCAACTCCCGGATACCGTAGGAATGCTTTGGGTGCACCAAACGTCACAACGTAACTGGGTGGCTATAAAGGTGCACGACAGGTATCTCCGAAAGTGTCTGTTGGGTTGGCACGAATCGAGACTGGGATTTGTCACTCTATATGACGGAGAGGTATCTCTGGGCCCACTCGGTAATGCATCATCATAATGAGCTCAATGTGACTAATGAGTTAGCCACGGGATCATGCGCTACGGAACAAGTAAAGAGACTTGCCGGTAACGAGATTGAACAAGGTATAGGGATACCGACGATCGAATCTCGGGCAAGTAACATACGGATAGACAAAGGGAATTGTATACGAGATTGATTGAATCCCCGACATCGTGGTTCATCCGATGAGATCATCGTCGAACATGTGGGAGCCAACATGGGTATCCAGATCCCGCTGTTGGTTATTGGCCGGAGAACGTCTCGGTCATGTCTGCATGGTTCCCGAACCCGTAGGGTCTACACACTTAAGGTTCGGTGACGCTAGAGTTGTTATGGGAAATAGTATGTGGTTACCAAAAGTTGTTCGGAGTCCCGGATGAGATCCCGGATGTCACGAGGAGTTCCGGAATGGTCCGGAGACGAAGATTTATATATGGGAAGTCCTTATTCGGTCGCCGGAAGTGTTCGGGGGTATATCGGTATTGTACCGGGACCACCGAAAGGGTTCCGGGGGTCCACCGGGAGGGTCCACCTGCCCCGGAGGGCCCTATGGGCTGAATATAGAGGGGAACCAGCCCCTAGGTGGGGTGGTCGCCAAACCCCCCTAGGGCCCATGCGCCTAGGGTTGGGGGAAACCCTAAAGGGGGCGCCCCCCCTTGGCTTGGGGGGCAAGCCTCCCCCCTTGGCTGCCGCCCACCCTCTCCCTTGCCCCTATAAATAGAGGGGGGTGGGAGGGCAACCACACCACATCCCTGGCGCAGCCCCTCCCTCCACCAACTCCTTCTCCTCCTCTATAGTGCTTAGCGAAGCTCTGCCGGGGAACCACGAGCTCCATTGCCACCACGCCGTCGTGCTGCTGGAGTTCTCCCTCAACTTCTCCTCTCCCCTTGCTGGATCAAGATGGAGGAGACGTCCCCGGGCTGTACGTGTGTTGAACGCGGAGGCGTCGTCCGTTCGGCGCTAGATCGGATCTTCCGCGATTTGAATCGCCGCGAGTACGACTCCATCAACCGCGTTCTTGTAACGCTTCCGCTTAGCGATCTTCAAGGGTATGAAGATGCACTCCCTCTCTCTCGTTGCTAGCATCTCCTAGATTGATCTCGGTGACACGTAGGAAAATTTTGAATTATTACTACGTTCCCCAACAGTGGCATCATGAGCTAGGTCTATGCGTAGATTCTATGCACGACTAGAACACAAAGTAGTTGTGGGCGATGATTTGTTCAATTTGCTTGCCGTTACTAGTCTTATCTTGATTCAGCGGCATTGTGGGATGAAGCGGCCCGGACCGACCTTACACGTACACTTACGTGAGACAGGTTCCACCAACTGACATGCACTTGATGCGTAAGGTGGCTAGCGGGTGTCTGTCTCTCCCACTTTAGTCGGATCGGATTCGATGAAGAGGGCCCTTATGAAGGGTAAATAGCAATTGGCATATCACCGTTGTGGCTTATCCGTAGGTAAGAAACGTTCTTGCTAGAAACCCATAGCAGCCACGTAAAACATGCAACAACAATTAGAGGACGTCTAACTTGTTTTTGCAGGGTATGTTATGTGATGTGATATGGCCAAAAGGATGTGATGAATTATATATATGTGATGTATGAGAATGATCGTGTTCTTGTAATAGGAATCACGACTTGCATGTCGATGAGTATGACAACCGGCAGGAGCCATAGGAGTTGTCTTAATTTATTGTATGACCTGCGTGTCAATGAAAAATGCCATGTAATTACTTTACTTTATTGCTAACCGTTAGCCATAGTAGTAGAAGTAATAGTTGGCGAGACAACTTCATGAAGACACGATGATGGAGATCATGATGATGGAGATCATGGTGTCATGTCGGTGACGAAGGTGACCATGCCGCGCCTCGAAGATGGAGATCAAAGGTGCAAGATGATATTGGCCATATCATGTCACTTTATGATTTGCATGTGATGTTTGTCATGTTTACATCTTATTTGCTTAGAACGACGGTAGCATAAATAAGATGATCCCTCACTAAAATTTCAAGAGATGTGTTCCCCCTAACTGTGCACCGTTGCGAAGGTTCGTTGTTTCGAAGCACCATGTGATGATCGGGTGTGATAGATTCTAACGTTCGCATACAATGGGTGTAAGCCAGATTTACACATGTGAAACACTTAGGTTGACTTGACGAGCCTAGCATGTATAGACATGGCCTCGGAACACAAGAGACCGAAAGGTCGAACATGAGTCGTATAGTAGATACGATCAACATGGAGATGTTCACCGTTGATGACTAGTCCGTCTCACGTGATGATCGGACACGGTCTAGTCGATTCGGATCATGTATCACTTAGATGACTAGAGGGATGTCTATCTTAAGTGGGAGTTCATTAAATAATCAGATGAACTTAATTATCATGAACATAGTCAAAAGGTCTTTGCAAATTATGTCATAGCTTACGCTTTGGTTCTACTGTTTAAGATATGTTCCTAAAGAAAATTTAGTTGAAAGTTGATAGTAGAAATTATGCGGACTGGGTCCGTAAACTGAGGATTATCCTCATTGCTGCGCAGAAGGCTTATGTCCTTAATGCACCGCTCGGTGTGCTCAACCTCGAGCGTCGTCTGTGGATGTTGCGAACATCTGACATACACGTTTTGATGACTACATGATAGTTCAGTGCATAATGCTAACGGTTTAGAATTGAGGCGCCAAAGACGTTTTTGAAATGTCGCAGAACATATGAGATGTTCCAAAGACTGAAATTGGGATTTCAGACTAGTGCCCACGTCAAGAGGTATGAGACCTCTGACAAGTTTCTTAAGCTTGCAAACTAAGGGAGAAAAGCTCAATCGTTGAGCATGTGCTTAGATTGTCTGAGTACTACAATCGCTTGAATCGAGTGGGAGTTAATCTTCCAGATGAGATAGTGATGGTTCTCCATAGTCACTGCCACCAAGCTATTAGAGCTTCGTGATGAACTATAACATATCAGGGATAGACATGATGATCCTTGAGCAACTCGCGATGTTTGACACCGTGAAAGTAGAAATCAAGTAGGAGCATCAATTGTTGATGGTTAGTAAAACCACTAGTTTCAAGAAGGGCAAGGGAAAGAAGGGATACTTCATGAAACGGCAAATCAGTTGCTGCTCTAGTGAAGAAACCCAAGGTTGAACCCAAACTCGAGACTAAGTGCTTCTGTAATGAGGGGAACGGTCACTGAAGCAGAACTACCCTAGATACTTGGTAGATGAGAAGGCAGGCAAGGTCAACAGAAGTATATTGGATATACATTATATTAATGTGTACTTTACTAGTACTCCTAGTACCACCAGGGTATGAGATACCGGTTCGGTTGCTAAGTATTGGTAACTCAAAATAAAAGGCTACGGAATAAACAAAGACTAGCTAAAGGTGAGATGACGATATGTGTTGGAAGTGTTTCCAAGGTTGATGTAATCAAACATCGTACGCTCCCTCTACCATCGGGATTGGTATTAAACCTAAATAATTGTTATTTGGTGTTTGCGTTGAGCATAGACATGATTGGATTATGTTTATCACAATACGCTTATTCATTTAAGGAGAATAATGGTTACTCTGTTTATTTGAATAATACCTTCAATGGTCTTGCCCCTAAAATGAATGGTTTATTGAATCTCGATCGTAGTGATACACATGTTCATGCCAAAAGATATAAAATAGTAATGATAGTACCACATACTTGTGGCACTGCCATTTAAGTCATATTGGTATAAAACGCATGAAGAAGCTCCATGTTGATGGATCTTTGGACTCACTCGTTTTTGAAAAGATTGAGACATGCGAACCATGTCTATTGGTATATATGCATGAAGAAACTCCATACAGATGGATCGTTTGGACTCACTTGATTTTGAATCACTTGAGACATGCAAATCATACCACATGGGCAAGATGACTGAAAGGCCTCATTTTCAGTAAGATGGAACAAGAAAGCAACTTGTTGGATGTAATACATTTAGATGTGTGTGGTCCAATGAGTGCTAAGGCACGCTGTGGATATCGTTATGTTCTTACTTCATAGATGATTTGAGTAGATGCTGAGTATATTTACTTGATGAAACACAAGTCTGAATTATTGAAAGGTTCAAGTAATTTCAGAGTGAAGTTGAAGATCGTCGTGACAAGAGGATAAAATGTCTATGATATGATCATAGAGATGAATATCTGAGTTACGCGTTTGGCACACAATTAAGACTTTGTAGAAATTGTTTCACAACTAATACCGCCTGGAACACCATAGTGTGATTGTGTGTCCGAAGATCATAACTGCACCCTATTGGATATGGTGCATACCATGATGTCTCTTATCGAATTACCACTATCGTTTATGGGTTAGGCATTAGAGACAACCGCATTCACTTTAAATAGGGCACCACGCAGTTCCGTTGAGATGACACTGTATGAACTATGGTTTAGAGAAACCTAAGCTGTCGTTTCTTAAAAGTTTGGGGCTGCGACGCTTATGTGAAAAAGTTTCAGGCTGATAAGCTCGAACCCAAAGCGGATAAATGCATCTTCATAGAATACCCAAAACAGTTGGGTATACCTCCTATTTCACATCTGGAAGCAAAGTGATTGTTTCTAGAAACAGGTCCTTTCTCGAGGAGAAGTTTCTCTCGAAAGAATTGAGTGGGAGGATGGTGGAGACTTGATGAGGTTATTGAACCGTCACTTCAACTAGTGTGTAGCAGGGCACAGGAAGTTGTTCCTGTGGCACCTACACCAATTGAAGTGGAAGCTTATGATAGTGATCATGAAACTTCGGATCAAGTCACTACCAAACCTCGTAGGTCGACAAGGATGCGTACTACTTCAGAGTGGTACGTAATCCGGTCTTGGAAGTCATGTTGCTAGACAACAATGAACCTACGAGCTATGGAGAAGCGATGGTGGGCCCGAATTCCGACGAATGGCTCGAGGACATAAAATCCGAGAGAGGATCCATGTATAAAACAAAGTATAGACTTTGGAAGAACTACTTTATGGTCGTAAGGCTGTTGGGTGCAGATGGATTTTGAAAGGAAGACGGACAATGATGGTAAGTGTCACCATTAAGAAAGCTCGACTTGTCGTTAAGATGTTTTCCGACAAGTTCAAGGCGTTGACTATGATGAGATTTTCTCACTCGTAGCGATGCTAGGAGTCTGTTTGAATTATATTAGCAGTTACTGCATTATTTATGAAATCTTGCAGATAGGATGTCAAAAAACATTGTTTCCTCGATGATTTTCTTGAGGAAAGGTTGTATGTGATACAACCAGAAGGTTTTGTCAATCCTGAAAGATGCTAACAAGTATGCAAAGCTCCAGCAATCCTTCTAAGGACTGGAGTAAGCATCTCGGATTTGGAATGTACGCTTTGATGAGATGATCAAAGATTTTGGGTTTTTACAAAGTTTATGAGAAACTTGTATTTCCAAAGAAGTGAGTAGGAGCACTATATAATTTTTTAATGAGTATATGTTGTTAACATATTGTTGATCAGAAATGATGTAGAATTTCTGGAAAGCGTAAAGGGTTATTTGAAAAGTGTTTTTCAATGGAAAACCTGGATTAAGCTACTTGAACATTGAGCATCAAGATCTATAAGGATAGATCAAAAACGCTTAATAGTACTTTCAAATGAATACATACCGTGACAAGATTTTGAAGGAGTTCAAAATAGATCAGCAAAGAAGGAGTTCTTGGTTGTGTTACAAGGTGTGAGTATTGAGTAAGACTCAAAACATGACCATGGCAGAAGAGAGAGAAAGGACGAAGGTTGTCCCCTATGCTTTAGACGTAGGCTCTACAGTATGCTATGTTGTGTACCGCACCTGAAGTGTGCCTTGCCATAAGTCAGTCAAGGGGTACAAGAGTGATCCAGGAATGGATCACATGACAGCGGTCGGACTTATCCTTAGTATCTAGTGGACTAAGGAATTTTCTCGATTATGGAGGTGGAAAAAGAGTTCGTCGTAAAGGGTTACGTCGATGCAAACTTTGACACTAATCCAGATAACTCTGAGTAGTAAACGGGATTCGTATAGTAGAGCAGTTATTTGGAATAGCTCCAAGTAGCGTGTGGTAGCTGCATCTACAAGATGACATAGAGATTTGTAAAGCACACACGGATCTGGAAGGTTCAGACCCGTTGACTAAAAACCTCTCTCACAACCGAGATATGAACAAACCCCATGGGTGTTGGATTCATTACAATCACATAGTGACGTGAACTAGATTATTGACTCTAGTGCAAGTGGGAGACTGTTGGAAATATGCCCTAGAGGGAATAATAAATATGCCCTAGAGGCAATAATAAAATGCTCCTGTTCATCCAGCCTCCACCGCGCGCTACTCCACCCGCTACTGTTCAACCAGCCCTCTCCACGGGCTCCTGTTCAACCACCCCTCCACGGGCTACTGTTCATCCTGCCCTCCACCGTCTACTGTTCATCCTGCCCTCCACGGGGTGGTTCTGTTCATCCTGCCCTCCACGGGGTCCTGTTCATCCAGCCCCAACTGGCAAGAACGATCGGGGTCATGTTCATCCACCCCCACCGGGAACTGTTCATCCAAACCCACCAGCAACGCTCACTATTCATCCAGAGGCAACGCCATGGGGTCCTGTTCATCCATCCCCACCGGGAACTTGTTGGAAATGTGCCCTAGAGGCAATAATAAAATGGTTATTATTGTATTTCCTTGTTCATGATAATTGTCTATTGTTCATGCTATAATTGTATTAACTGGAAACCGTAATACATGTGTGAATACATCGACCACAACATGTCCCTAGTAAACCTCTAGTTGACTAGCTCGTTGATCAATAGATGGTTATGGTTTCCTGACCATGGACATTGGATGTCATTGATAACGGGATCACATCATGAGGAGAATGATGTGATGGACAAGACCCAATCCTAAGCATAGCACAAGATCGTGTAGTTCGTTTGCTAAGAGCTTTTCTAATGTCAAGTATCATTTCCTTAGACCATCAGATTGTGCAACTCCCGGATACCGTAGGAATGCTTTGGGTGTACCAAACGTCACAACGTAACTGGGTGGCTATAAAGGTGCACTACAGGTATCTCCGAAAGTGTCTGTTGGGTTGGCACGAATCGAGACTGGGATTTGTCACTCCGTATGACGGAGAGGTATCTTTGGGCCCACTCGGTAATGCATCATCATAATGAGCTCAATGTGACTAATGAGTTAGCCACGGGATCATGTGTTACGGAACGAGTAAAGAGACTTGCCGGTAACGAGATTGAACAAGGTATAGGGATACCGACGATCGAATCTCGGGCAAGTAACATACGGATAGACAAAGGGAATTGCATACGGGATTGATTGAATCCCCGACATCGTGGTTCATCCGATGAGATCATCGTGGAACATGTGGGAGCCAACATGGGTATCTAGATCCCGCTGTTGGTTATTGGCCGGAGAACGTCTCGGTCATGTCTGCATGGTTCCCGAACCCGTAGGGTCTACACACGTAAGGTTCGGTGACGCTAGAGTTCTTATGGGAAATAGTATGTGGTTACCGAAGGTTGTTCGGAGTCCTGGATGAGATCTCGGACGTCACGAGGAGTTCCAGAATGGTCCGGAGACAAAGATTTATATATGGGAAGTCCTTATTCGGTCGCCGGAAGTGTTCGGGGGTATACCGGTATTGTACCGGGACCACCGAAAGGGTTCCGGGGGTCCACCGGGAGGGTCCACCTGCCCTGGAGGGCCCTATGGGCTGGGCGCCAAACCCCCTTAGGGCCCATGCACCTAGGGTTGGGGAAACCCTAAAGGGGGCGCCCCCCTTGGCTTGGGGGGCAAGCCTCCCCCCTTGGCCGCTCCCCCCCCCCTCTAGATCCATCTGGAGGGGGCCGGCCCCCCTCTCCCCTTCCCCTATAAATAGAGGGGGTGGGAGGGCTGCCGCACCACATCCCTGGCGCAGCCCCTCCCTCCTCCAACTCCTTCTCCTCCTCCGTAGTGCTTAGCGAAGCTCTGCCGGGGAACCACGA
>NC_057796.1:75605985-75624385 GCF_018294505.1 Triticum aestivum
CCAGAGGCAGCATCGATCGGCTTTAGTTAGCAGCAGTAGCGAAGGAATCGCTCGATCGGGTTCAGTTAACAGCCATCGATCGATCGCTCGGGTTCAGTAACGCGTAGCCTGCAGTGCAATCGCTCGAGTTCGGTTAGAGCCCAACGCCTCGCACACACGCGCGTACGTACGAGAGAAACGCGCATTGCTCGGCCCCCAACCACCCACCGTAACCGGGGACTCCCCGATATTTTCCGCGCCCTCGCTTCTACCACGGTTTTTCTGTCATGGACGGCCCAAAGAATGTCATGCAGCTGCGTCTCCGGCCCGCCCAGGACGAAAAGCCCATTTTCTCTCATGATTTTTTGTCATAGAAGTAGGACCCCACCACATCTATGATGATAGCGTGTTTTGTCACAATTATTGTCATAGAAGTGTCATAAGTATGACAGAAAAGATTTTCGTTCGGCCCAAAATGTCACGGATGTGTCTCTTTTTTGTAGTGGGTGGGGTGCCTTTATATGAGAATCCAAACTCTGTTGCATTCACATCGTGCTGGCTCTATTCTGCTTCTCCAATTAATTCCCTCTGCATGTAATTGAGGATGCATCATTGACCGTTCAACATCTCAGGAACCGCTACCCTCTCCCTCCTTGGCATTCAGGGGGTGTTTGTTTCCAGGGACTTTTTGGTGTAGGGACTAGAAAAAGTCCCTCTTAAAGACTTTTTAACCAAATGGGAGGGACTACTGGGGACTAAAAGTTGCTTTTTTGGGACTAAATGAAGAAGACTCTCAAGGACTTTTTGGACTTTTCCAAAAATGCCACTCCCTGCACCCAATGCCCCGCCACCCCATGGTGTTGTTTGGTTGTTATTTTTCTGTATACTAGAGGTAACATGGTCTTTTACATGTCATTTAATAACCTCTAGGAAAGGACTAGGGACTTTTTAGTCCCTGGAAACAAACAGGGAGGGGCTTTTTAGGGACTCGGGACTTTTTAGTTGGGACTAGAAAAAGTACTAGGACTTATGAACCAAACAGGGCCTCAAGCACCTATGGAGGCGGCTGCCGCTCGCGTCTATCGCGTGTCAGGAGACGTTCCCGTCGACGACGAGGTGCCTATGGTGCCTATTCTGCACCGCGACCAAGGCGGAGAGGAAAACGAGAGAACTACGTATTTATTTACGGTGTAGATTCACTCATTTTGCTCCATATGTACTCCGTGTCGGTGTAGTCTAGTCACTTGTTGAAATCTCTAGAAAGGCAAATACTCCTTTCTGGTTTACAGGGCTATACTAGCAAGTAATAGTGGGCTCACATAGCAATTTTGTCTCATGCAAGAGCCTGGCTATATGCGTGCTCCACGGTTCGAAACGGCCACGTTCGGGTTTCCCTTGGCTCTTCGCCTCTTCGAGAAGACGAACAATGATGTTACTACTACTGCTTCTACAGTATCGAATCCACTGCTGCATGTCCGTCCACCGCGAGCGGGAGGGATAGCTTGTTGTAGTACTACTATAAGCAAAAGCCCGTCCTCGTCTGCGAGCCACCGCGCGCATGGGCGAGGGAGAAGGCGTGTAGTAGTAAAATCAAGCTTCTCCTCGTTGTACGAGTTGACGCGACACATCATAGCACTGGCCCCACATGGTTGCCTCTAAACTTGGCTGAAAGACCCGCAGTGTACAATACTCCATTTGCTGCAACCTCTAACATTTACCCCACCACAAATTAAAATATATATTCCTGTCTTGACCAGATGAGCGTGCAAACTACAATCACCAGGATGACAGGTAGGGCCAGAAGATTATTTTAATAAAAAAGCATGGAGCCGACCCCAACAATTTTAAGCTTAAAGGCACGATACACGCTATCCTAGACTACTCTACACATGAAACTGCCACACGAGCGTCCGGGCTGCGCTTGGCTCTTCGCCTCTTCGGGAAGTCGAACAATGATGGAGTACTACTAAAGTGGAGGAGTACTACAGTATGCTTCTGGCCATCTAACACCGATTGAACTGCTGCATGTCCACCGCGTGCGGGAGGGAGAGCGTGTAGTGAACGAAAGCTTCTCCTAGTCCTGCCAGCCACCACGCTCATGAGCGAGGGAGGGGCGCAGCTTCATTGACTTACTGCTCCTGCCTTTGCGTGTATGACAGGTGGGCCCAACAGGAGGGTGACCCACCTGTGATGCAGCCAAAGGCAGGTGCGGTTAAGGCGAGAGAGCGTTGTAGTAATCAAACTTCTCGGTCTTGTACGAGTTGACGCGACACATCAAAGCACTACACTTGATATATTTCAATAATTTGCGTTTACCGATGCATTAATTACAACGCATGCATGTCGTGACTCTCCTTTTGATACTTGCATGTGTTGATTTAATGCACCTTGAAGTAGTATGAATATATGATGGTAAAGCTTTGTAATGCTCCGGCCCTAATAAAGTGAGAGATGGTTGTGCACGAGGAGGGCGAGATCATGCAGACGGAATAGGACCCGACGATGGAGCTCTCTATGGTCTCGATGGACCTCACCTTGCTCCACTCCCCCTTGTGCCTCCGCCCCATGAAGCCTCCGGTGTATCAGGTTCGAATACACCTCGTCCATTCGGCTGATAGAGCAAGGTGCAGGTTTCTTGATTGATGTGTTGTTCGATTGATTTGTGCAGTGCAAGGGAGGGCACCTGGCCTGCGCGGACTGCCGCGTCGAGCACCCCGGGAACTAGCGGCAGTGCCAGAAGTGCGAGCGCAGCAGTGGCTTCGACGTGCAGAACACGGCGGTGGATGTCGTCCTCTCCTCGGTGAGGGTGGAGTGCCCACACGAAGGTTGTGGGCTCTACGTCACTTACCACAAGCTCGCCGATCACCAGAGCGTGTGTCCGCTCACGGCCTACAAATGCCCCGTGCCCGTCTGCGGCTACGAAGGCCCGCCGCCGGCGCTCTCCCACCACATCAGCACCGTGCGTCCCATGCCCGTGCATAGGATCTAGTACGGCAAGGTGCTCCAGCTACAAGTGCCACTGTCGGAGCCACGGCTCTTGCTGTTCGTGGAGGAGGACGGCAGCGCGTTTTTCTTGGTCGGTGGCATGCTCGACATCGGCGCGCTTATCACCGTGTCGGTCGTCTACGTCAGAGCGGGGTCGTCCCCACTGCCGCACTACGTGGCCAAGCTGTGGACGAACGGCCCGCCGGGGGAGCCCAAAGGCAGGACTGACACCGTCAAGGTGGAAATGGAGGTGACAAGCAGCAAGGATCCCGGCGACGTCGCCGTGCACGAGCTTACCTTCTTCATAGTTCTGCCCAAGCTGCTGGCCGGGGCTAAGCTGGTGTCCCTCCACATTCAGATTGACAAGCTCACGTCCTAAATGATTCTACAGTGCCTTCTGTTTATCTTAGTAATATGCTAATATAGGGGTTAGCTCGGTCTACTTTAGCTTAAGAGATGGTGGGCTTTGGTGGCGATGCAACAATTAATTCGACAACAGATCAGCAGTTAAGGTAATTTCCAACAGTCGAACAGATATTTTGTGTCTGTTGGATATAAAGATCCTTTGGGTAAGAAGTGTAACTGCTTATAAGAAGTAAGTATAACAGCTTATATGCTTGTTTGTTCAGGAAGTGTTGCATACTTGTGCGAGTTGACGCGACACATCAAAGTAGTACTACTAGTAGTACTCCATATGATCCTAATTTCTCTGCGCATGAGGCTGGTCATAGTGGGAGTAACATAGGTAGTAACATAGATGCCACATAAGAAAAAATGATGAGGTGGCAAGTAATTAATGAGGAGAGAGGCAAATAGAGTAACATAAGGCTGGTCATAATGGGGGGTAACTTAGACTAGTGTTATGCATATGACACTAGTCTAAGTTATTACCTTCATAATGCAAAGTAACATAATAGTAGTATCATAGGTGGCTTCATTTATTAGCTCGTGTACTCATCTTGTCTTGGAAAGCTCTATGTTACATTAACATATTATGTTACCACCTCTTATTAATTACTTGCCACATAAGCAGAATTTTCTCGAAGTGCGTTGTGTTACTAGTTAAGTTACTCCCACTATGACTAACCTAATATGTTACCATCACATAGCGCTTTCCAATGCAAAATGAGTCTACAAAGTAATAAATGAAGACATGTAGTACTATGTTATCACATATATGACACTACCCACTATGAAGGTACTAGTAACATAGAATAGTAACTAGTCTATGTTACTCTCCACTATGACCAGCCTAAGTCGAGGCGCGGATACCAACGAGGGCCTGGTTGTGTCTATACTTGGAGAACTCACCCAACTGCATGCGCACCAGGCAGACAAAGCTCGTGTGGTGTTGGTGCCGTGTGCGGCCCGCACATTAACCAAAACCTCGCACCTCCATCTTAGCCTCCACGTTTTAAACTTCTCAATCTCAAGGCCAAGGAGCAACGTGAAACCTATGATAGAGCCAATCGGATGGTTGAGAACACTACAATTCGTAGCTACAGATGCGTGTGTGAGAGAGGACGAGTGCATGCGTGCACCTCTTCTCTTCCTGTATAACGTACTAAACTCAGAGTACAAGTGTATGTGGGTGGCATCGACCTAGGCAACAGTGATGGTGCGTGCGAGAAGTCCCGAGAGAGAGGTGTAATGCGTCTGAAAAAAAGACTAGTCTATAGCTCGCCACGAGGCTATTCCTGCCGAACGCCCCAATAAGCGTAAGATATCTATCCGACGGTGCCAGTTTTTGCACGTACAAAGCAGTAGAAAAAGAACTAGTACCATGGCATATGCTACACCACGGCCGAGAACACATGCCCATGTTACGCCATCCAGGAATAGTGCCGCACTTCGAAACTAGAACCATCAATAAATTTTGAGCGCGTCTCATCACATTCCAAATTACTACTACTACCACGCTATATTTAATTGCAAACCTGTTCACACCAATCACAAACTAAATGGTTTCCCACTTAGGAGCATATTAGTAGTACTCGGTTATAAATACTACTATGCCAAGATGACTGCACATTCCTCCTCAACTCCTCATCCACAAAAAACAATCAAGTCAATCAAGCCATGGCCAGCGTGAGTTCTGGGTCGAGAGATTTCCACCAGGGAGAGGCGAGCATGGAAGAGGAAGCACGAGAGATGTCCCGCCTTGCCGCGAAAGCAGCCGACATGTCCAGCCGTGCAGCAGTAGCAGCACAGAGGTCTCGCCGCGCCGCCGAAGCAGCACGGAGATCCCGCTGTGCCGTTGATGTAGCAGACAAGTCCGGCCACGCCGCGGAAGAAGCAGAGATGTCCCGCCGCGCCGCCGAAGCAACACGGAGGTCCAGCCGCGCCGTGGCGGCCTGGGGAAATTTCTCGCGGGCAGGCGAGTAATCTTACAGGCGCATGCATGCGATGGTCCATAGCCAGATGGATCAGATCTCCGGCTTGGCGAGGTTGCAGGACGAGGCTACCGGCGTCATCCGGCAACTAGGGTAGGGCAATGCAAAGCTCTGGGCCGAGCACGACCTGCTGAGGGCAAAGATCGCCGGAAGGGCGAAGCAGGCGGAGGAGGCCGCTGCCTTGGTTGCAGAGGACGGGCATCATCGTCAAGAAACTTATGGACGAGAATGCCATGCTCCGCATCGAGTGCAACAGGCTGGTGGAGGAATCTGTGGATGCTGCCAAGCAGCGTATTAAGGACATGAAACTGATGAAAGAGATCATCGCCGCTCGCCGCGAGAACTAGTCTCCGCGACCTGCAGCGCATAAAGAAAGTAGAGATCAGTTAGCCAGATCGTTGTATGCGTCTTCCTTCTTATTTTGCCCTTGTGTATTTCGGGCGTAGCCGCATGTGACTTTTTTAATTATCTTCCTAATTATGTAAGACAATTATTATCCACTCTCGTCGTCCTTATATATATTCATCAGTCTTGCTATAAGTTGCAGTAGATGCTATATAGGTCCGTCGGATCTTACATCTCAGTCGAGTGAGACATTGCCACGCCATTAAACAGAGGCTCGGGCGCCATTAATGGAGACCTTGGGAGAGAGGTGGACGACAGATGGAGGTCAAAGGGCTCTCCTTCCGATAAGCACGCGCAGGGGTCTGATCGCATGCCTCTCGTACTCAAATAGATACCCTGCATGGCGCCTCCTAGCTAATAAAAAAGGGGACGCGTGGTGGCACGTAAATGGTAAATAGAACGCCCACGGTTTCAGTAATACTTGTGTTTCCGATTGTAACGTGACAGCACTTGTTCCACAATGACTTTGTAGATTGTTAATGTGTGGGCCTTTGCAAATCGGACAACAAAATTACCACAGCATGTTGGTGACATGTCATGACACCAAGCCAAGTTTCATGATTTTCATGCGTGTTTCGGATTTACAGGAATTAAAAAACCAAGTTTTTCAATGTTTCCAGCCGAGCCACGACGCCCAGATGTTTGAATTTCATTCCCATTTCTTGCATGGGACCTAGAAATTTACCCGAGGACACACATGTGATTTTTAACCCAGCTATGGTGCACCGGAGCATGTGCTTGTATTTCAAATTTGAATTATGCACACAAAGGTGACACGTTCCCTCTCAGAACCACGAGCCTTCTTGAGAGAAGCTCCAGTTTGCAATAAGAAACTTATACCAGAACTTGTTCCTATTCTGCCAATTTTTTTACCACAGCATGGTAGTACCATGACATGACACCATGCCAAGTTTCATGATTTTCAGGCGTGTTTTGGATTTACAAGAATTTTAAAACCAAGCTTCTCAATGTTCTCGGCCGAGCCACGATGCCCAGATGTTTGAATTTCATTCCCATTTCTTGCATGGGACCTAGAAATTCACCCGAGGACACACATGTGATTTTTTTAACAAACTTTGGTGCACGTGAGCATGTGCTTGTAGTTCAAATTTGAATTATGCACATTAAATGACCAAAAACTCAATTAATGTATAAAAAGGCCAAATGAATCCGGAATAATTCCAAAATTTAACAGGGCACTCATGTAGTTCTATGTTGCCTCTATAAAGAAACTCAAGGGGGCAGCATATATTGTTTCGCACTCAAAGGTGACACGTTCCCTCTCAGAACCATGAGCCTTCTTGAGAGAAGCTCCGGTTTGCAAGAAGCTTATACCAAAACTTGTTCCTATTCGGCCAATTTTTTTACCACAGGATGGTAGTACCATGACATGACACTATGCCAAGTTTCATGATTTTCAGGCGTGTTTTGGATTTACAAGAATTTTAAAACCAAGTTTCTCAATGTTCTCGGTCGAGCCACGATGCCCAGATGTCTGAATTTCATTCCCATTTCTTGCATGGGACCTAGAAATTCACCCGAGGACACACATGTGATTTTTCAACCAACTTTGGTGCATGGGAGCATGTGCTTGTAGTTCAAATTTGAATTATGCACATTAAATGACCAGAAAATCAATTAATGTATAAAAAAGGCCAAACGAACCCGGAAAAATTCCAAAGTTTAACAGGGCACTCATGTAGTTCTATGTTGCCTCTGTAAAGAAACGCAAGGGGGGCAGCGTATATTGTTTCGCACTCAAAGGTGACACGTTCCCTCTCAGAATCACGAGCCTTCTTGAGAGAAGCTCCGGTTTGCAAGAAGCTTATACCAAAATTTGTTCCTATTCAGCCATTTTTTTACCAGGGCATGGTAGTACCATGACATGACACCATGCCAAGTTTCGTGATTTTCGGGCGTGTTTTGTATTTACGAGAATTTTAAAACCAAGTTTCTCAATGTTCTCGGCCGAGCCATGGTGCCCGGATGTTTGAATTTCATTCCTGTTTCTTGCATGGGACCTAGAAATTCACCCGAGGACACACATGTGATTTTTGAACCAACTTTGGTGCACAGGAGCATGTGCTTGTAGGTCAAATTTGAATTATGCACATTAAATGACCAGAAACTCAATTAATGTATAAAAAAGGCCAAACGAACCCGGAATAATTCCAAAATTTAAGAGGGCACTCATGTAGTTCTATGTTGCCTCTGTAAAGAAACTCAAGGGGGGCAGCGTATATCGTTTCACACTCAAAGGTGACACGTTCCCTCTCAGAACCACGAGCCTTCTTGAGAGAAGCTCCGGTTTGCAAGAAGCTTATACCAAATCTTGTTCCAAATCGGCCCAATTTTTTACCACAGCATGTTATTGCCGTGACATGACACCATGCCAAGTTTCATGATTTCCAGGCGAGTTTTTGATTTACATGAATTTAAAAACCAATTTTCTCGATGTTCTCGGCCGAGTCACGACGCCCAGATGTTGGAATTTCATTCCCATTTCTTGCATGGGACCTAGAAATTCACCCTAGGACACACATGTGATTTTTCAACCAACTTTGGTGCACCAAAACATGTGCTTGCAGTTCAAATTTGGATTATGCACATTAAATGTCCAGAAACTCAATTAATGTATAAAAAAGGCCAAATGAACCCGGAATAATTCCAAAATTTAACAGGGCACTCATATAGTTCTATGTTGCCTTTGTAAAGAAAATCTGGGGGAGGCAGCGTATATTGTTTCGCACACAAAGGTGACACGTTCCCTCTCGGAACCACGAGGCTTGTTGAGAGAATCTCCGGTTTTGCAAGAAGCTTGTACCAAAACTTGTCCCAATTCAGCCAAGAATTATATACATATGAAAACAGGGTTTAGATTATCCCGAACATCTCACCACCTGGAACAATGTACTCTGATTTGAATTCAACATAAAATGGATACAAATATTTGAATTGGAGATCGTATGTTACATGTAGTTTATAGTGAAATATGATTACTGCTATATGCATGTTTTTTGTTATCAAGATAATATTTAAATGATTGTATAACTTGACAACAATCGTATTCAAATAAAGAAAATTGATTCAAATTTAGTCCATATGGTAGATGACAATATATATGTTCATAGGGTGGAGTAAAATGTTCATATATGATGGAAGATCAAAATGTAGGACTACGTCCATTATAAACCGCAAGGTCACCAAACGATATATTCGAATTCAACATAACGTGGATTCAAAAATTGAAATTCGAGATCCTGGCATTTGTAATCATATAAAAAGGGACATGACTCTTTCTTTTGGTGGGAATTGATTTGTTTTTTGTTTTTGTTGAGGGAAGTGTGAATCGATTTGGTACTGTACAGGGTAATCTTGTTCTCCCGAGTTTTTTTTTTACATTTTTCTTGTAGTTTTTTCAATGACATTTATAGCAATATAGTAAAAGGGAGCATGACTCTCTTGTGTCTTGTATGAATTGTTGTTTTTGTACATGTTAAGTTTGTTCTGCCGAACAAGGAATCCGCGCCTTGTTATCCTGAAATTTTAAGCTCGAGTATCTTTTGTCTCATCTGCTTTGAAACTCCCGCCTCTTCAACCTGCGCCGCGCCTTGTTATCCCGAAATTTAGACGCGCGTGAAAACTCCCTCATCATCCGAAATCGGTCCCACAACCCAGACACGCGAAATCCCCCTTCTACCCCTCAGCCGGAAATGTCGGCTCGACGTCGCGATGTCAAAACCGGTGGGGTACGCTGGTAACTTACCCTACATTTCGGACAAGCGCGTCCCTAAGCCATGGCTCCCCCTACCTTCCCCTCCGTCCCCCCCATTCATACACCGAGGCCGCCAAAACCCACGAAACCCCATGCTCCTCGGTCGGCCTCCTGACCGCCGCCCAGCCAGAGACTCTTCCTCGACGACATCGTCCACCGCAACAGCTCACCGTCCCTCATCCACCGCATCGGATGAGGATCCATCGTCGATCTCGTCGTCCCGCCGGATCAGCCGCCCATCCTCCACCTCCAAGGAGCTGCCCCGATGTTGGCCTCGCCTATCGCGCACCTCCATCCCCACAGCGCCGTCTTGACCTGCCCTACCGGAACCGCAGCACCCTCACCAATTCCTCCGGTGAAGCCGAGGCCAACTCGGTGCCACCAAGGAGGTTCTGCACTCACCGCTGCATTTTATCTTTTATTCAATCTCACGGGGCTGCGGTGCTCGATACCGAGCAGCCATGGCAGGTCTCCATCGACGGCGCTGTCGCTGGCAACTTCATCCATGGTGTCTCTCCCCCATGTCGCTGCTTCATCGGCGGCCACTTCATGCTGCTGCTTTGCTCTGCTATTGCTGTCGGTCGCGCTGCTGCTCTGCTCTTGCTCTCGTTCGTGCTGCTACTCTGCTCTTGCTCTCGCTCGCGCTGCTGCTGCTGCACGACCTCTGGCAGCTACAGGAGTTGCTGATTTAGCACACGCTCGCGGTCCTATTGCACGACTTGCTCTCCGCTAGTGCGTTCCCTGCTCGAGCATCTGCTGATTTAGATCACCGCTTCTCTGCTACTAGTGCTTGAATGCCTTAAACATCTATTGCAATGCTCTTCTACTAGTTCAATCAGTTTCGACAGTAAAATTCGGTTTCGACTATAAAGTTTAGTTTCTTCAGTTAAGTTCAAAGTAAATAGTATTTACAGCATTTGTCGGAGCGGCCATGGCACGGCTGATGCGTTTTACATGTAGCACTTTTTGGTGATGTATTTTACATCATCTATTGCAGATGATATTAGAGTCCCACTTCAGATTAACGTTGTCTATCTTGTCCTGCTTCAGCCTCGCCGCCGTACACCTCACCGGAGCTGCTCCAACGACGGAACCGTCCATCACAGCGGAGCAGTACCCTCGGCGCCGTTTTTCCTGTCCCTGCGTTTATAGAATCCTCCAATTCTAAGGAGCCCTTACAGATTTACTTCATTTTCAGATAGGCGTCAAAGAAAATTCTGTGTGTTATGTCCTGCTCCTACCGTGTCGTCATCCACCCCACCTGAGGTGCACCATCGACCGAAGCGTTCACTGCAGCAGAGATTCCCCCTGCAAACTTTCTTTCGCCACCTCAGATCATCTTCCCCATTGCCGGCAGCCACGCCAACTACATTACCATCATCGACTGGAGCAGATGAACCTGAGGACTACACAGTTCCGTAAGAGAGGTCGCAGTCTTTCGTGTTTGCTTACGTTATACATCGGTTATTATTACTTGCTACTTTATCCTTCAAACTTGAGTTTTAAAATGCCCGTGGGTCTCATATCGAGGCAGCAACGAATAGTATCTGTCTACTATCTTGTTCATCTGGGGTCTTCTATGTGGTTCATGTTGGGTGGGCAACAAACAGTGGATGATCCATTGTCTATCTTTTTAGACTGAAGCTATAATCTACCTGCTATCATTAGTTTTGGATCTATCCACCACCATCAGTCTTGATTTCTGCATGCACCCCTTAGGCCTTACAAAATCTAACTAATTTTTTATTATGCATGTCAGTTATTGTACACAATCGTATTGAACATGTAGAGAAAAAGAGGAGACCATTGCATGGGAATACAATGTCATGCAGACGCCGCTCCATGGTGGGAGAAGTGCCCCCCTCCCGCCATTCCAGATTGTATTCCAGAGAAGATAACTGTTCAGATGGGGATTTAGAGGGAGCCGACCACTCCTATTTACCACCTGAGGTGTTTGCTCTAACCTAGCATGCTGATGTTGGTCATATCATGCATATGGCGCCTCGCATTGCTTACATTATTCATCTTATATGTCATCAGCTTAGTTTAGATTTGCTTTGTGTGAATGCCACATGTTTGGTTTCTATATCATACTCCCACCGTTCCTAAATATTTATCTTTTTAGAGATTTCAACAAGTGACTACATATGGAGTAAAATGAGTGAATCTACAGTCTAAAATATGTCTATATACGTCAGTATGTAGTAGTCCATTTGAAATCTCTAAAAAGACAAATATTTAGGAACATAGGGAGTATATGGGAATTATGCAATGCCATGTTTTTCAGCCAGTTATCATATATGTGAATTATGCACCGCCATGTAGACAGGCATCATATATGTGAATTATCTCATGCCATCTTTTTTTCATTACATATTCCATTTGTCGACAATCTGTGTATATTGAACTACTCTTCATGTGTATCAGCCATTTGAGCCGGTAATGGAAAAATCAGGAGTGAAAACAAGGTCTTCAGAGCAGGCAATGGTACCTGTTGAAGCATATATCTCGATGGTTACAGGGAGCTCCTCAGAGGAGGATTCAGAGACAGATGACCAGTCGTATCCCCCCCCCCCAATGTGCATGCTCTAACTTGGCAAGGTTATATTGCTCATATCATGCATATGGTGTCTTGCATTGCCATGCCATCTGCTTAGATTAGACATGCTTTGTGTGAATGCCTCCTGTTTGCTTTCTATATCAGATATGTGAATTATGCAATGCCATGTTTTTCAGCCAGTTATCATACATGTGAATTATGCACCGCCATGTAGCCAGGCATCATATATGTGAATTATCTCATGCCATCTTTTTTTCATTACGTATTCCATTTGTCGACAATCTGTGTATATTGAACTACTCTTCATGTGTATCAGCCATTTGAGCCGGTTATGGAAAAATCAGGAGTGAAAACAAGGTCTTCAGAGCAGGCAATGGTACCTGTTGAAGCATATATCTCGATGGTTACAGGGGGCTCCTCAGAGGAGGATTCAGAGACAGATGACCAGTCCTATATCCCACCTGAGGTGTATGCTCTAAGTTGCAATGTTTATATTTCTCATATCATGCATATGGTGTCTTGCATTGCTTAGTTTAGACATCATATGCACAATATTGAATTCCATCTGCTTAGTTTAGAGATCATACATGTGAGTGACAGCTGCTTAGTATATGAATCAATTATGTCAATTATATCATGCCATCCTGTATACTTAGACAACATTTATGTGAATTATTTCATCCCAACCTATTTTAGAAAGATATCATATAGTTTTGTCATGTCATCCTGTTTAGATACTCATCATATGTTGAATTATGCCATTATATCCTGTTAAGTTATCCATCATATATCTGAAACTGTGTCATGCTATCCTGTTTAGTTAGGCATCATATATATGAAATTTTGTCATGTTGTCCTATTTGCTTAGAGAACATATATGTGAATTGCCACATCTGTCTATCATACAATGTCTGTACGTTCAATTTCTTTTCTTGTTTATCAACCATTTGAATTGGAGGGGTGATGGCAGTATCTAAGGGATCAAAAACCCATTCTTCACAAAAGACAGTGCTACCCGTCGATACAGATAGAACCATGGTTGTACTGGCCCACAAACTTGCCCCACCACACATAATCGAGACTCTTCCAGATTGCACACTTACACCGTTGGGCAGAGAACCAGCTACAACCCATGAAACCCCAACCCCAGCGGATAGTAACCCACTTCTAGTTGACAAAGCACCATGTCCATCACAGAGTACCCCCACACGAGCAGTTTATAAAGCAACTGCAGTGCCCAAAGCACGATGACCACCACAACAAACCCAAACTCCACGTTTAAAGCAGAAGAGCAACTGTTCTCAGGTCAGATTCGTAGCTAGGGTCCATACTCCTTTGCTGTTACATCATTGTATTTACTTATACCAACTACTTTCAAATATAAAGGATCCAATTGAAACTCCAATGACGCAACAGGTATGTTTTAAACCTATTTCTTTAACTGGATTGCTGTTCTAACTTCTTGCTCTATGTTGATTTCAGTTTCAGTTGTATAAATAGTTATGTTCTCATGTGATGCACATTACAAGTGTTGCCAATGCTGTGTATTTTCTCACACTTATATTATGTTTATGCTGATGTGTCTTCAAAATATATGAGTTGAACTGTGTCTCTATCTTGATTTGGCAACATAAACTAGAATGATATGGACAATACAGTGACCATAGTACATAGATATATGTTTGTTGCATGATGTTATCCTGTCCACCTTACTACTGAACCGGTTTACCAAAATGAGTTTGGTATACTACATGCTAAACCTGTGATGTGTCTGCTTGTTTCTCTTGTAGTATGCGAACAGAATATTGGAGAAGAGCACCGCACTATGCAATGGTGGAGAAAGTAATGCAGATAAGGTTCAAGATAATGAGACAACCCTGTTGGTCTCCAAGAAAGGTGATAAAAACGATCTTGTAGACAGTGAGAAAACCCCACAGTCCTGCGTTGATGTAGTGTTCGAGTTACTGGCCAGTACCGCTGGTACAAGCTCTTCGACCTTGCTGCCTGAATCACTTCGGCTTCTTCAGTCTCAGCTACAAGTTGAAAGGCATCAGTCAGCTGTGATGTGGCAAGAAGCCGAAGGACTGAGGAAGTCCCTACAGAATTCAGATGCATACTTTCTTGTGCAACAGCAAGCGCTGGAGGATTTAAGCGCCAAGCAAGAGAAAGTTAATAAGCTTGCTAAGCATCTTGCCAGCATTATGGGTACCCAGGATATTGTTTCTTGAGCTCTTCTGAAGTGATTTCAGTTCTGGACTTGTTTTGCTACGGCGTTTATTTGCAATGGTCGCCAACTTTGACGACCAGTGTATGTGATATGCTGCTTTGTTCCCTATATTTGCATTGGTAGCGAACTTTGATGCCCAGTGGATGTAATATGTGTAATAGCCATGCTAGCCTAGCGTAAGTTGCTTGCTTATTTAGTTCTTTGTTGACTTGTTTATTTGTTTGCTTGTAGTCAGTGCAGTTCTTTTTCCGTGGTTTGCTAGTGGCCGCAATAACCTATTTTTTAAAACTAGGCCACAATAACCATGGGCTACATATTTACCGTAGTTACCATGGGCCTCCTATAGGCCGTAGAAACAATGGGCCTTCTAAGGGCCGTAGAAACAATGCGCCTTCTACGGGCCATAGCATCAATGGGCCTTCTACGTGTCATATGATCGATAGGCCAAACATGGGCCAATAACAGACCGCATTATAGGCCGTAAACGGGCTAGATTTAGAATCGTCCGCTCATGGGCCGACAATAACGGGCCGTCGTTAATCAGCCATATTGGACGACGCTATGAGAACGGCCCAACGAATTAACGGGCTGCAAATGGACTGATTGTAACCGCGGGATGAATTTGGCCCAAAAGCAGAAAAGGCCAATAATGTGCCGTAAGTAACTGAATGCTGGAAATGAGCCCAAGAATAAATGGGCCCTGAGAAGGCCGAAAGATAATACGGGTTGGAAACGGCCCAAATGAATAATGGGCCATTAATGGGTATAAAGGGGTGGGTACATTGTTCATTGCGGGCCAGATTCACCATGGGCCGTTAATGGGCCAAGAGTTACAAATGGCCTCGTATGGGCCGAAAGACATCATGGGCCATACATGGGCCGGAAGTTACAACGGGCTGGAATCATATTAGACGGCCCAGATGAAGCTACTGGGCTTAATTCCAATAGGTCGTAACGGGTCGTGAGTTAGCGGGCCGTAAATGGGCTATATAGGAACAGGCTTTCCGTGGGCCGACCCGTTACCTTTTGACCAAGTCAAATGGGCCGGCCTTTTCACCAAAATGGGCCTTTGTTGGGCCGTGCCACGTGTCGACGTATCATAGGCGCCTCCTGTCCAACGAATGGATGACATCTGTCCCAACGGTGAGCCAATACGTCTTTCCTCCGGCCAATGAGGATTTTCGGCCAATGAGAATTTTACACGTGGAAAATCCTCATTGGTCCGGGCTGTTAGCGGGTTATCAGATCCAAAACCAGACCCGATAGCTTAACGGCGACCCGTTACGGTGGATGCCATGTGTCGTTCACCCTTGACGAAAGTACTTCCATGACGCGTGATTTATCATCATGGAAGTGGAGACTTCAGTGATGATAACTTTGGTAATGTCATGGAACACTTCTACGACAGCACAGGTATGACTATCTTGATTCTGTCATAAAATCGTCATGGATGTACATGCATGACAGAAAATGTGACCTACTGTGACAAAAACGTATCATCACGGAAGTGTCTTTTTTTGTAGTGTAAGAATAAATTCTAACCATAGCATTAAACTTTTGGATCCAATCGGTCCCTTACGAAATAGCGCATAAACTGGGGTTTAAGCTTCTGTCACTCTCGCAACCCACCATCTAATTGCTACTCCACAATGCATTCCCTTAGGCCCAAACATGGTGAAGTGTCATGTAGTCGACATTCACGTGACACCACTTAGTGACAGTAGCAGACTAAGGCATAGCCTAGTGGTGGGAAGGGGGTGATGCCTTCCCACCCACCCAGGTTCAAGGCATGGTACTTGCAATTTGGGTTTGTTGCACCAATTATACTGTAAGGGGTTCCCTTACAGTCTTTCTGTCCAAAAAAGGGAATAACAACATACATACTATCAAAATATCGAACACATATCAAGTTCACATGATTACTTGCAACATGATTTCTCCCGTGACCTCAAGAACAAAAGTAACTACTCACAAATGATAAACATGCTCATGATCAGAGGAGTATTAAATAGCATAATGGATCTGAACATATAATCTTCCACCAACTAAACCATATCGTAATCAACTACAAGATGTAATCAACAGTACTAGTCACCCACAAGCACCAATCTATAGTTCTGATGACAAGATTGAACACAAGAGATGAACTAGGGTTTGAGATGAGATGGTGTTGTTGAAGATGTTGATGGAGATTGCCCTCCCCAAGATGGGAGAGTTGTTGGTGATGATGATGACGATGATTTCTCCCTCCAGGAGGGAAGTTCCCTAGGCAGAATCGCTCCGACAGAGGGCAAAAGTGCTCCTGCCCAAGTTCCGCCTCGAGGCGGCGGCGCTCCGTCCCGAAAGTCTCCTCCTTATTTTTTCTAGGTCAAAATGACTTATATACCAGAAGATGGGCACCGGAGGTGGGCCGAGGAGGCCACAACCCACCAGGGCACGCCTGGGGGGCATGGTGGCCCCCCTCTGGTGTTTATTGGCTCCAATATTTCTCAAATAATCCATAAAAAATCTCCATAAAGTTTCAGCTCATTTGGGGTTGTGCACAATAGCTAGGTGGCCTGACGTAGCTTTTCCAGGTCCAGATTTCCAGCTGCCAGAATTCTCCCTCTTGGTGTGTTCCTTCTAAATTATGAGAGAAAAGGCATTCGAATTACTCCAAAAAGCATTATTATGGATAAAAACATTATAAATAACAGTAAGGAAACATTATGCAAAATGGACGTATCAGTGGACTACTCGGAGGTGTAGTTGGTGAAACCGGTGATCGTGGAATCAGAGCACGTCGGGGCATCCCCCACGATGGAGGACCAAGCATCATCGATAATGTACGTTGGTGGACTCAATGGCATCGAGTTGTCACACTCCTTACATGGTGGGTCCTTCTTCTCCTTAGCTGGCGGATTCTTCTTGGCCAGATCCTCAAAATACTTTATTAGGATCAGCTGCGGGTGCTTCTCAATGAGCTCCGCCAAGCGGTCCTCGGGGAGGTTCTCCTTGACCGCGGAGTCGGCCCTAATGGAAGATGCATCGTCGAGGAAGCCATGGCCGCGAAATCGATCGGTGCTAACACCTTTCATCACACAATGAAAAATAGCATAAGATTCAAACATCAAAGATTACTTCTAAGCAAATTAATCATGATGGACACTATCTCACGGATATTTCGACTTTCGATGATGGTCGAGCTAGGCGAGTCCATCGTGCGTGAAAAATGTATATCACATGACGAACTCGCCCATATCGACCGCCATCGTCAAAAGTCGATTTTCTTCCTCCAACAACTCTCATCTCTCTAGTGGTGGTATATATGGTGGACACTATCTCATGGATATTTCGACTTTCAGTGATGGTCGAGCTGGGCGAGTCCATCGTGCGTGACAAATGTATATCACAAGAAGAACTCGCCCAGATCGACCGCCATCGTCAAAAGTCGATTTTCTTCCTCCAACAACTCTCATCTCTCTGGTGGTGGTATATATGGTGGACACTATCTCATGGATATTTCGAGTTTCGGTGATGGTCAAGCTGGGCGAGTCCATCGTGCGTGACAAATGTATATCACAAGATGAACTCGCCCAGATTGACTGCCATCCTCAAAAGTCAATTTTCTTCCTCCAAAAACAACTCTCGACTGTCAGTGATGGCCGCTCTTCCTCTATTCCTCCTACTATGAAAAGATCACAGAGGAGGAAGAGAGGAAGCGCGGCCCCCTACGACAACAATCGGCATCTATCAAATATCATCAGGGTGACCTCCATAGCATCCATACAAACAACAAGAACTAATAGATGCATCAACAATTATCTATACAAAAAATCAACAATTATCTAAATTCATCCATCCTTCTTTGCATCCATTTATGCATTCATGCATACATACATACATACATACATCTATATATTCATACATACAAAAAACTACAAAAAAGTATATGCATCAATCCACGCATTAATACATACATATATACATTCATACATCCATGCATCCATCAATCCTTGCATCCATATAAAAATCCATGCATCCATACATACATTCATGCATACATACAAGATCGGGGAGGGGGGACGAAGCTCAGC
>NC_057796.1:75624781-75681964 GCF_018294505.1 Triticum aestivum
GGGCGCCAGTGGGGTGTGGGGGCGTGGTAGAAAGAGAAAGAAGAGACCGCATGGGGGAGTTAAGTGTTCGCTGACCTTTACCGTGAGTCTGTCGGTGCGGATCTTGGTAAATGTATGAGACCTAGATCTAGGGTTTACACCTTTTCCGAGAGTCACGCTCGGTAAAGGATAAAACCTAAGATCTAGTTTACGTTATCCGAGAGCATCACTCGAAAATGCCACACATACCAAGAGCTGCACTCGGAAATGACACTCCTCCCTCATCTGTGCAAGCCCTAGGCATGCCACAAGGACATCACAAATGTTTTCCATGCCGCTACGGGGCATGATTTCATGTGCCGCCTTGCTGATCTGCAATTCCCGGCGATGGAACCCTAGCAAAGCAATAAATTTCTCGAATATTGCACGCGTCCCCGAAAAATGCGAGGCCGTGGCACATGCCATGCGGTTGCCCCCTATTAGAGCACGAGAAGTTTCGAGGCCAACGAAGCAACAGGACCAGCACTTCCTGCACAAACCGGACACGTTCCCTCTCGGTACCCAGATACTAGCTCGGAGACGGTGCGGTTTACAAGCGACCTTAGGGGAGGCTTACTCGAAACGCATCCAAACTTTTACCACACCCTACAAAGGCCCTATGATGACACCGTGTCAGATTCCGAGCAATCCTACCATCGTACGATTTTCCAAGGATTTCAACGATTGCATCAGGAATGACACCGAGGTACTTTCGGTAACCCGGTGGCAGGGCATATGCCCCTTCCTCGTTTGTGCAAGGTCTAGGCATGCCACAAGGACATCACAAATGATTTCCCATGCCGCTACCGGGCATGATTTCATGTGCCGCCTTGCTGATCTGCAATTCCCGGCGATGAAACCCTAGCAGAGCAATACATTTCTCGAATATTGCATGCGTCCCTGAAAATGCGAGGCCGTGGCACGTGCCATGCGATTGCCCCCTCTTAGAGCACGAGAAGTTTCGAGGCCAATGGAGCAACAGGACCAGCACTTCCTGCACAAACCGGACACGTTCCCTCTCGATACCCAGATACTAGCTCGGAGACGATGCGGTTTACAAGCTCAGGGGCCCTGTGATGACACCATTAATTAAAAAAATACCGGCATCCACCATTAAGAAGATGGCCAATCACTTTGAATGTTCTCTGCTAGAGATAGGTGAACATTCAAAGTGATAGTCCATCTCCTTAACAAGAGTGTAATGAATACCGAAGCTTCCTGCATCTGGACTATCCCACTATTTAAACAGGTTTTGTTGCTTGTCTCTAGGCGAGGTGGGACTAAACTTTGATGGTGGCCTTATCATTACCAAGAGCCACTGTCAGCAACTGCTCGTTTACCGAGAGCGACTCTCGGGTAACTATTGGTCTGCCGAGAGCTCCTCTCGGTAAAGGTGTGGATCATAAATTTAAAAAAACACCGCCATCCTTTTTTAGAATACGACAGCCACTATGAATCTTCTCTGTCCGGAACATGAAGATTCATAGTGACTATACGGACTCTTACTAATGAAGACCGAAGCTTAATGCGGTTGGACTATTGAACTATTTAACAGGTCTTTTTGCTAGTCGCTAGGCTAGGTGGGACTAAATCTTTGCCGAGAGCCACTCTCGGCAACTGTGACCGTGCCGCCGAATGTGCCATGTGGCAAAACTTTACCGTGTGTGACCAGATGGCCCTCGGCAAATAGTGCCTTTGCTGAACATAGCCTGTTTGCCGAGCAATACTGTCGGCATTATCATGTGTTTGCCGATTTATTCCCTTTGCCGAGTGCGGCTCTCGGCGTTCGTTACTGTGCCGAGTGCCCGTGCTTTGGCTCTCGGCGAGGACGCCGACACCTGGCGTATACAAAAATTCCTGTAGTGCGTAAACACTAGGTGAATTGTATCAACGGGGACCAAGGGTGCAATGGCAACATAAAGTAAGAGACTAATAGTACTAGGTTTACTTTCCACAGTCATTAACTCGCAGTAAAAATAAATCACATACATTCTGGTAAAAAAGAAAGGATAGTTCAATTATCAAAACAAGCATAAAACGCCGATTGAAACTAGCAAATTCAAACACAATCATGCACTGTTGACTAATACTTAGAATTAACTAGGTTGCATCCATGCTCTTCCCTTTCAGACGGAAGACAACACAATCATCAGGTACATAATTCATGAACGAAGCAACCAAAGAGATACGCCATTGACAGATCACAGATATGCTTCTGAAAGAGTATCTACCCGTCTAAAACAACAACAGCTGAACGGGTCGGCAACGGATAAGTCCTCGGTATCCAAATAAGTGTCCCAACAAGAAGAACCACTTCTGAATTTGAATACAGTGTCTGGCGAAGGTCTTGTTTCCACTTCTAGCAGCGTGAGTTGATGAGTCATCCATTTCTTGTCGATGTCAATTTTCTTACAAACTCCAAATTTGATTTCCTTTACCACTTTTGCATTCGAAACAAAGAACTTGGCAAAGCCAACATCTTCCTCACCACCTTTGTAATTCTTCAATACCAATACTTTGAGATGGTTCTCAAGGCATTTGATTGGATCTAGTGGATCATACTGACGCACATTTTTTATCTCTGCCTTTACATATTCATCCCACTGGGAAAGAACATAACAAACATATGTTAAAGTAATTACAAACTATAGTTTATTAGATGAGAATCAAATACTCATTATGAGATTTATAGCAAAGAAAGATGAATACTTACAATGACATAGAGCTTTTCCAAGCAGGGAAAGCATCTAAGGATGTCAAGAACTGCATCCAAAGCAGGGTCAGAAAACTTGAGAGCCAAAACCTTTACGGTGCTTATTGAGTTTTCCGAGATGGATGGGATCAATCCCTGAAGAAAACAACGGAGTTTTGAGAAAACTTCCTCTCATAAAAAAAACTTCTAGAAGTGAGAATTCCATTTAATTAAGAGCCTACTAGAGACTAATGCAGCTGTTACCTAGAAGACTATATTAGCAATTTCAATTTATGAGATGCGGGGAGACAAAAGGCCCAACATCTGCAGCTTAGGTGCGCTAACAACCCGGATAATCTCACTACCTGAGCCTGGCGAACGTAACAGCAACCTTTCAAGGCGAGGGGCCTCCATAATGACCAATTCTCCCTCGCCTTCAAACAAACAAGAGATGACAATGATCCTGAGAGTTGGCGAGCATATGCGGAGGCAACCTACATCACGAATCTCCGACAAGTATAAGTTCTCCAAGACATGGCAGCCAGAGAGCACCCCGGAGAAGACATCATCGGAGATGGAAACGCGCCATAGGTGGAGCTGCCTGAGGAGGGGGAAATTCAGCGAAGGTGCGATCTCCTTTGGGAAATCACAGGAGCCAATCCTGGCCAATTGGAGGGTTGGTGCTAAGCGCAGCACCGACGGTGGCAGCGGATAGCGCTTCTCCTTCTCAGACTGTCCAGACGAATATTCTAAGAGCGAGAAGACGATATTGAGTTCCTGGAGGTTGTCCAGGAGCGGGGAGTTGAACCAGCGCTCGAGCTCAGCGGCTTCCTCGGCGTACCTTTTTTCCTCCCTGTGGAGGCGGATGCGGTCGAAAGCGAAGCGGCGGGCCGGGCCAGGGTGATCGCAGAGGATCCTGGAGACGAGGGAGAAGCGCCCGAAGTCGTTGGAGCAGAGGTCGTGGGAGGCGTCGAGGTTGAGAGGCGCTGAGCGCCAGAGAGGACGCCATCTACGGGCGACGGCCTGCGACCAGACGCCGTACTTGGTGGGGAGGAGGGAGACGATGGTGGCGAGGATGGCATCCGGAAGATTGTTGATGAGATCGCCGTCGCAGCCGCTATCACGTGCCAGTTTGTGTGACCTGGACCTGGACCCAGCCGCTTCGTCAGATGCGCGCCTCTTGCGTGCTGGGGGCGCCGCAACCGCCTCATTCTTCTCGGCAGCGGGTCGCGCCGCCGCTGTTTCCTTCATGTCCGGCGAGTAGAGAGACGAGATTTGAGGCAGGAGCGGGGAATTTGGGTAGGGTATTGGTTCCAGCTTCCAACGATGGCACATTCCTGCTCGGCTTGTTGGGCTGGACCGGGCCTGGTTGTTTTTTCTTTATCCAAAAAAAATTGGCATCTTGCGGGTCTCATTTAAAATATATATATATATATATATATATATATATATATATATATATATCATTGCTGCTTATGAGTGTCTACATTTCATGAGGAGAAATAAGGTTGAGAGAAACAGGCATTGTGCCATGAAGCTTGATATGATGAAGGCATATGACAGGGTTGAATGGAATTATTTGAGAGCGATTATGCTTAAGCTGGGATTCACTGAGAGGTGGGTTAACATAGTTATGGACATGGTAACATCAGTTTCATTCTTAGTCCTTTTTAATGGTCATAAGCTGATGAATTTAACCCTACACTGGGTATCCGTCAGGAAGATCCTATTTCACCATACCTCTTTTTGCTGGTAGCAGAGGGCCTTTCATGCCTTTTGAAATCCATATTTCAATCATCTAATCTTGGTGGCATTAAGGTGGCCACATCGGCTCTGCCGGTGAACCACTTGCTATTTGCAGATGACAGCCTGCTGTTTTTTAGAGCAAATACAGAGGGAGCTGAAGAAGTTTCTCACCTTCTGGAAACATATGCACTTGCTTCTGGTCAGAGAATAAATAAAGATAAATACTCTATATTTTTCAGTAAAGGATGTCCTGAAGGAGTGAGGGCGGCAATTAAACAGATTCTGAATGTCCCAAATGAACAGTTGAATGAGAAGTATCTTGGGATGCCTACAGATGTGGGGGCATCAAAGAATGGGGCATTTAAATACCTCAAGGACAGACTATGGAGCAAAATAAAAGGATGGATGGAGAAATTATTATCTGCAGCTAGAAAGGAAGTCTTGATAAAATCAGTGGCTCAGGCTATACCAGTTTACTCCATGTCTTGTTTTAAACTCCCTCGTGGCCTATTACGGCACCTAACTTCTATGATTAAAGCTTTTTGGTAGGGTAGCAAGAGAGGCAAATGAAAACCCTATTGGGTATCTTGGGACACTATGAGCATGCCAAAGTACATGGGAGGACTTGGCTTTCGAGACTTTGAACTTTTTAACTTGGCTTTGTTGGCTCGACAGGCTTGGAGGATACTTGAGAACCCTGAATCATTGAGTGCTAGAATCCTGAAATCGGCATATTTCTCGAATACTGATTTTCTATCAGCCGCAGTAGGCAACCACCCGTCACAAATTTGGAGGGCAGTAATTGAGGGAAGGGATACCTTGAAACAAGGACTGATCGGATGGGGTTTCGAAAACAATGGCATCTTCTCTATACGCTCAGCTTATCGGACGATTGTCGCCACAAAAACCAGGAGAGAAGATTGGCTGGATCAGCGAGCGGGGCCTTCAAACACAGCGGCAGTTGAAAAATCTTGGGAATTCTTATGGGGAGTAACAGTGCCGGCCAAGATAAAGGTTTTTCTGTGGAGATTGGCGCAACAATCTATTCCTACTGAGGATGTCAGAAAACATAGGAAAATGTCCACAAACGATTTATGCTCTATATGTGGTATGCAGGACTCTTGGAGGCACAGCTTAATAGAATGTAATATTGCCCGCTGCGTATGGGCTCTTGTCAATCATGAGCTGCTGGAACATATGATCGCCACGACTGAACCATCAGCAAGAAGTTGGCTGTTTTCCATGTTTGAGGTTTAAACCATGAAGAACTACCCGGATGACTGTGACATTGTGGACAGTTTGGTATGCTCGCCGAAAACTGATACATGAAGGTATAAACCAAAGCCCCCTGTCAACTCACCTTTTTGTTACTCGCTTTATAGCTGAACTGGATCAGCTACAACAGCCAAGTGAGCCACATGTGATTAGAGCGCCAAGAAGTGCACCAGCGAGAGTTTGGCAACCACCACCGGAAGGAACTGTGAAAATAAATGTAGATGCAGGCGTTTCAGAGGACCATGGAGTGGGTACAGCTGCGGCCATTTCAGGGATCAGAGCGTCAACTGTTTGGGCTCGTCCATATTGGTGATCCAAGGGCTTTTTGAACCGGCTGTTCTAGAAGCGATCGCTTGCAGGGAAGCTCAAGCGTTGGTGTTGGACCTTGGTGAAAATCAGCTTTTCATAGCTTCAGACTGCAAGCAAGTCGTGTCTTATATCCAGCAGAAAATAGGAGGCGAAGAAGGAGGCATCATCAGAGAGATTGCTGAAACTACAAGTCTTTTTAATTCCTGTTCTTTCAATTTTGAATCTAGGATTTCGAATTTTGAAGCCCACAAGCTAGCTAGATAGGGAGACACCTGTGGTTGAGTGTCCCGCATGACACCCTTGTAATTCCCATGAACATCCTGCATAATCAATAAAGGCTAGCTACCCTTTGCTCAAAAAAAAGTTTAAAATATATATATGCCGGGCCCGGTAGGGCTGGATTAACGAGCTGCTCGGTTCGTTCGGCTCGTTATCTTTAAGCTCATTATCGTTAAGCTCGTTATCATTAAGCTCGCTATTATTAACGAGCTAAAAGCTCTATTCGACTCAGTTCGTTATGGGCTCGTTATACTCACGAGTGTTCATGAGTGCTCGTTAAGGTAATAAACAAAACAGAAGAATTCTATGATCCCATAGAAAATTCATAATGGAATTAAATTAAACAAGAACATCAAGGTAATAAACAACACAGAAGAATCCCATGATCCCATCAAAAATTCACAACAACATAAATTAAACAATGACGTTTGGTTCGTGGCGGCTGGCTCCTGGTTGACTCTAGGGTCTCCTGGTTGCTAGCTCCTAGGTCTAGAAGAAGAGTCGAAGTGGGCTGGGGTGGTAGGCCCCTAGGCTGGGCTAACTAGCAACTCTTTTGTTAGTGGACTGATTTGAACTAGGGCTCTCATGTCAAACTTTTGAAAATTAGTGAGCTAAACGAGTTAGCTCGTGAAACTTGTTTGCTTGCTCATTAATATCGTTAATCTTAATGTCGGGTGGTAGGTGCGACATATGCCAACGGGTGGCTTATCATTGTGGGTGCCAATAAGACGTCGCCGGTGCTTGGAAACGGGATGAGGCGAAGACATGCACGCCGGCGGATCTTACCCAGGTTCGGGGCTCTCCGAGGAGATAACACCCCTAGTCCTGCTCTGCGGGGTCTCCGCATGATCACTATATCAGGAAAAGTAGCTACAATCGCTCCTAGAGCTGTTGGGTTCAAGGGAGAAGAAGAACAAGGCTAGCTCTTGCTTCTCTCTCTCTATGGTGTGTGTGCTATGCTCAGAAGCCAACCCTTTGCATGGGTGCCCCGGGGGGTTTATATAGGCCTACCCCCCGGGGGTACAATTGTAATCCGGCTGGGCACTGGTCCCAGCCGTCAGTGTCTATGCTCGCCGGCTTCTCCGCCGGCTGTTGGGGCCCGCCGACTAGTGGGTCCCGCCGGCTGCCGGCCTCTTGGTCGACAGGCCGGCCCCACCGCCTAGGATCTTATCGGCGGCTGCTTACTGTAGCCTCGCCCCTGATGACGAGGGCTTTGTTGAGGTAAGCGTGGCTACAGTGGGCCACCTCGAGGGCTCTCACTGTAGCCTTACCTCGTCTTGTCTCCTTAATGAGGCACATGCTTCGAGGGAGGGGTAGCCGGCTTCTGGGGGCCGGCTGCGCCCTTGGCCGACTGGGGGAGGCCGGGCCGCCTTCGCGCCTCTCTCTGGCTGAAGGGGCCCGCCGCCCGTGGGTCGTACTGGCGTCTGCCGTGGGTGATGTCGAGGCTAGCATGGCTACAATGCCGAGCCGGACGGGAGATGGCCGTCCCGTACGGCGTCCTGTGGCCATGCCTGCCTCGGGTTTCGGGGGTAGTGGGCCGCACTGTGGCCACATCCCGTCTTGTCACCGTTATGTGGCGTAGCTTTGGTGGTTGCGGTCTTGGCCGGCTTCTTGGAGGCGGCGCTCTTCGAGGCCGGCTTCTGGGGAGTCGGCATGCTTTACGGCCGGCTTCCTGGAGTCGGCCACCCCGTGGTTATCCTGGGGGGAGGTTGCTGAGGCTGGGTCGCCTTCCGTGAGTCGGCTTCAGAGGTAGCCGGCCAGGGAAGGTGGTCCAATGCTTGGAGTGCTTGAAGGCCCAAAGGCCTGATAATTTTTTGGAAGAGCCAGGGGCAGTCGGTTAGGCTACCCGTGGCCATTTACTCAGACACTTAACAACTAGTGCCTAGTAGATAGACGGCATTTTGTTTGTTATCAGCCAAGTTAATATCCTCCGTCATCTCAACCACTATGAACAAGGTTGATATTGGCTCTAAAATATTCATCTGCATCATTGAGGGCTTGGCGAAGACGTTGACGACCTTGTCTGCTGACCTCACAAAACGGACTTCCAAAGCTCCAAGTGCGACCTTCTACCGGACAAAGTGGAAATCCACTCCAATGTGTTTAGTGCGTGGTTGTCTGACATCACAAAACGGACTTCCAAAGCTTCAAGTGCGACCTTCTCCCGGACAAAGTGGAAATCTCCTCCAATGTGTCTAGTGCGTGCATGAAATACTGGGTTGGCAGCTAAGAACGCAGCACCCAAATTATCGCACCATAGAACGAGAGGACTTGGCCGGGGGACATGAAGTTCTTGTAGAAGCGACTAGAGCTCCCCCTCCTCACGATCATCCCCGACGAGATCCTCTTGCCACTGCAAAGATTACCAACTTTTTCTTGCGCATCTGCCAAGGGTGGCTTCAACTCGGTTGTGTCGACCTCGCTACTGTCTGCTTCCAGAAGGCCATGCCACTGGTCTCTTCCACCGCCCTTGCAGGTACAATGCAAGGTCGCCTATGCAAGGTACAATGCCTAGCGCGCAGAGAATGAATCAACCCTATTTCTCAGTTTCCACTCCCTGGTGTGGTGTGTACCGTGCTTATGTTGTTTCTCCCGATATCATCATATTAATATTCTTGTTACCATGTTATTTACACTGTTCAGAAGTTCTTATTCTCAGAAATCAATTACCAATAGGTTGCACATCCGTAGGATTGCTGTAGTTATACAATAGATTCCATTGTGCGATGAAAATCAGAGTTTATCATACTTCTGACATCAAAGTTGAGTTAGAGCTCGTGACTGGAAGAATTCTGATCACGAATTCAGTTTCATATTGATGGACATAGAACCGGGGGCCTTAAGGCTTCTAGAGTTATAAAGCAGTGAAAGCTGTTAAAAAAACTGTTGTAATAAAAAAATGTGAATAACTACTGTAATTCAGTTGCTTCTACCTATTTATCCTGCATCAATCACCGGAGCCTATATATGATAGATCAATTATCCAAAACCGGTCGGCTTGTACGATTAAGACACTGATTGGAAAAAATTGTAAAAGTAGGATACCTCAGTACACTGTTTTGCACATTGTAATGTCAGAGAGATAGAGCTCCTGATGTCAAAGTATATTACTGTAATTAGTTTGTGCATGATGGCTGGGAAAAGGAACCGCAGAAGGCGAATGTATCAGGAAAGGCTGACTATACGGGAGCAAGAAAAACCCAGTCTACAAAGACAACGACCAAGGCGAAGAAATCCTGTTAGACTTGCTGAGAAACTGGGATATATATACTTACCAGCAGAGACGACTAGCAATATCTTGTGACTCATCCTAGTTTGCTTCCAGAATAGTTATTGATGAAGAGTATGTGATATGCAAATAACACTTTCAAAGGAAAACCGGACCAAGCAGAAATGGCATGAACAATTATCTCTCTAGATTATGGTTTTGGTAAGATCCCCATCCCTTGTGTATTTTTCCAATTTCAAAATTTAAAAAGAATACTTCTGGACTTTTAAGAGAAAAGGGCTTTATTCCACCTATGCAAGAAGTTGCACTGCCGTTACATTGTCCTGAAATAGTGAAATATAGCATTCATGTGTGAGATCAAACGAGGAAATAAGAATGTGATTGCTAGTGAATGCATGTAACCTTATAACACTAAAATACTAGATCAATTGCATCATTCCATCAACAGGGACCAAGTGTGCAATGGAAATATTATAGTAACAGCACTAGGTTTACTTTTCACAACCTACTAGCTCACAGTATAAGAAACTCACATACGTCTGGGTGAAAAAGAAAGGATAATTAGTCTTCAATACAAGCATGAAGCGCTGATTGAAACTAGTAAACTGTTAACACAAGCATGCACTGCTAACTGAAACTAGAATAAACTAGGTTGCATCCATACTCCTCTCTTTCAGACAAAAGACAGCACAACCATCAGGTATCAACGTAATCTGCAAACGAAGCAATCAATGAGATAGGCCATTGACAGATCACAGATATGCTTCTGAAAGGGCGTCTGCCCTATCTACAAAACAATAGCTGAAAGGGTCGGCAATTGACAGGTCCCGGGTATCCAAACTGCCAAACCAACTAGCAGAACTGCTTCCAAATTTCAATCGGGCGTCTTGAGAAGCTCTATTTTCCGCTTCTAGCAGCATGAGTTGGTCGGTCATCCATTTCATGTCAATATCAATATTCTTACACACTCCAAAGTTGATTTCCTTTACCACTTCCGCATTCAAAACGAAGAACTTTGCAAATCCAACATCTTCCTCACCACCTTTGTAATTTATCAGCACCAGTACTTTGAGATGGCTCTCAAGGCATTTGATCGGATCTAGTGGCTCATACTGACGCACATTTTTCATCTCTGCCTTCACATAATCGTCCCACTGGGAAGGACGTAATAAACATATGTTAAAATTTTGCTAACTAGGCATTATTAGATGAGAATGGAATATTCAGTTTGATATTCAAAGCAAAGAAAATGAATACTCACAATGACATAGAGCTTTTCCAAGCAGGGGAAGCATCTAAGGACGTCAAGAACTGCATCCAAATTAGGCCTCGAGAAATGGAGAGCCAAAACCTTTACAGTGCATATTGGGTTTTCAGACCTGGATGGGATCGATCCCTGAAAAAAACAATGGAGATTAAAAGAACTCTCGAAGTAACAATGCCAGATAAGAGTCTGGAGATTGATCCTGCTGTTACCTTGAAGACTATATTAGCAATATCAATTTCTGAAATGCAGGGAGACAAAAGGCCCAACATCTCCAATTTAGGCGCCCTAAGAACCCGAATAATCTCACCGCCTGGACAACTTAATAGCAACCTTACAAGGCAAGGGGCCTCCTTAATGAGCAATTCTCCTTTGCCCTCAAACAAATAGCTGATGACGATGATCCTGAGACTTGGCGAGCTAATGCTGAGGCAATCAACATCACGAATCTCTGACAGATATAAGTTACCCAAGACACGGCAGCCAGAGAGCACCACAGAGAAGACATCCTCAGAAATGGAGACCCGCCATAGGTTGAGCTGCCTGAGGAAAGGGAAATTCAGCGAAGGTGCAACCTCTTTTGGGAAATCGCAGAAACCAATCCTGGCAAACTGAAGGGTTGATGCAACCGCGGAGCACCGACGGTGGCAGCGGATAGCGCTTCTCCTTCTCAGGCTGTACATACGTATATTCCAAGAACTGAGACATGCCGGGCTTTAGATTGCTTACTGGTGGTGACGCAGAAGTTTGATGGAAGTCTCACCTACCGCCCGACCTCTCACCTCACCTACCGTGCGTAATGGCGCCGCAACCACCGCCATTAATGGCCACGCGGGCTTATCTAGCCTCCCTTCCCTTCCCACGCCATGGTTATCCTGGGGGGAGGTTGCTGAGGCTGGGTCGCCTTCCGTGAGTCGGCTTCAGAGGTAGCCGGCCAGGGAAGGTGGTCCAATGCTTGGAGTGCTTGAAGGCCCAAAGGCCTGATAATTTTTTGGAAGAGCCAGGGGCAGTCGGTTAGGCTACCCGTGGCCATTTACTCCGACAGTAGTCCCCGAAGCTGATTGGGCTTCGAGGTTGGGTAGGAGTTGAGAAGCTCAATCAGCTTCCTATCTTGACAAGTCGGCAGCTGGGAGCCGGCTTTGGTTAGACGCGCCGCCTTGGTCAAAAATTCCGGAGTCGGAGGGCGGGAGCTCGCCAGTGCGTGCACCGGGCCGCGGGCCGGCCACTTGCCGTCTGCGAACCACGTGGCCTCTCTTGGCCAAAAAGCCTGCCATCCCACGCGCGCGACGGGACGTCACCGCAGGGCGGGGGCCCGCCACGTCCACGCCCGGGCCCAGGCGTGGATTCTCTGCAGCCCGAAACCGCCCGCACGTCTCCTTGCGGCAGTTTCGGCACGCCTTTAGGGCGTAATAATCGCGAGGCGTGGGGGAGTGGGTGCAGTTAATCCCACGTCTCACCCCACATCCGGCCTCCCCGGCTTCACCTCGCGAAGCTATAAGTAGGGGGAGAGGGAGAGCAGCAGGCTCTCGCACGCTCCTCCCCTTCCACCATCTTCTTCCTCTTGCCGTTTCTTGCAACAGCGCCTTGCCGCCGCGCTCTTCCACTGCTCGTTCCTCCGCCGCCGCACTCGTTTTCACCATGCCTCCCGCCACGGAACAATATGGCGGGGATTGGGACGGCTCCAACGTCCACGAGGATCACGTCGAATTCCTCCGCAAGACGCGGCGGCTGCCCAGCGCGGACAAGGTGGAGGTCCGTCTCGCGCCGGCGAAGGAGCTTACACCGGAGCCGCGGGAGGGCGAGCGGGTGGTCTTCCGCTCGCATTTCTTGCGCGGAATCGACCTGCCCGTGAGCGCCTTCTTCTGCTCTTGGCTCGAGTTCTACCAGCTCCAGCCGCACCACCTCACCCCGAACGCGGTGGGCTGTTGTCTGCCTTCGTCACCCTGTGCGAAGGCTACCTCGGCGTCCTCCCCACCCTCGAGCTCTGGGGGGAGTTCTTCCAGTCCAAGCTGGGCACGCGCACGCGGGGCGTGCCGGCTCAGACTGGCGCCTTCATCGCGGGGCGGAGGGTGGCTGCCGACAACCCCTTCCCCATCATCACGCTGATCCAGTCGGTGAAGCTATGGCAAAAGTCGTATTTCTATGTCAGGAGCATCGCCCCGCAGGGCGACTACGTCAACCTGCCGGCTTACGTAGCCGGCCCACCGGAGGGCAGGCGGCCCCAGTGGTCCTACCGGGCCGTGACTCTGACGCCAGCTGGATCCGCAGCCGTCGCCCGAGTGCGAGCGATGACCCAGTCGGAGGGCTTGACGGGGCCCGACCTACTGGCCGCCTTCGTCACGCGTCGGGTACTTCTGCTCCAGAGCCGCCCTCATCTGATCTGTCAGATGAGCGGCCAGCTCGATTCGAGCCGGATGTGCACCAAGGACATGCCGCACGCGGAGGTTGCCTATATGGTGAACTACCTCGCGAACTGCAAACTCTCCGAAGAGTGGCAGTTCGGCAAGGAGCCATATAGCCGAGCCAATCCACCGCCCACGGTATGTTCTCCTCGTCTCTTCTTTTTCTCTTAGCTTTGTCGCCGAGTTCCTTTGGCCGACTCTGACTAGTCGGCTTGTCTTCGACAGAGTCCTCTTCTTCGGCCTGCCAGCGGGTCGGATGCGGAGCGCCGATTCGTCCCCGACCGGACGCAGCACGACCTGGAGGACCCCGACTTGGGGGCGGCCGCTATGGACGACAACACCGAGCCGGGTGGTGGCCAAGCCGGCGGCGAAGCAGGCGGCTCCGGGCATGGAGTCACCTTCAACGACTGGCCGGACGACGATGAGGCCGAAGTCGTCCCGCGCCGTCGGCCGGCATCTGGACACGGCGGGGGTTCCTCCGCTGCACCGCCTGCTCGGGGCGGCGGGCAAAATCGTCGCGCCGCCCAGGGTTTGTTCGGCAGTCGGACGAAGAAGCCCAGGGGTGGGGCGGCGGCGACTAGGCGGGAGGAGGCGGCCGCGAAGGCGGCTCGCTTCCGCAAGACGGTGAAGCAACCACAGACGGTGTCGGTGTAAGTTCGAACTCTTTTGTGTACTCTTTTTTCTTTCTTTTCTCTGGTGGTTCCTGAATCCTTGTCTTTTTCTCCAAACAACTAGAGCTCCATTGTCGCTTGAGCGGGCGGCTGCCGCCTCCGTCGCCGAGTCGCCGAGGGGGTCTGGGAGCACCACTCGCCGCGTGGACCCCCGTGCCGACCTTCAGGAGGCGACAGAACGGAACGCGCGGGAAGCGCGGGAGGAGCGCGAGGCGCGGGAGGCGGAGGCACGGAAGGCGGCCGCCGCCCAGGCGGCGCAGGAAGAGGAGGCGGCGAAGGCGTGCGCCGACGCCGCAGCCAAGGCCCAAGCGGAGGCTGCAGCTGCGGCGGCGGTGGCAGAGGGGGCCTTGTTGGTCACCCCACTGCGCGTCGCAGCGCCTGGGACCCCGGAGCCCTCGCCAGAAGGAGCCAGTGGCGACCAGCCAGGGCTGGAGAGGGACAACGACGTCGTCATCCTGGAGAGGGCGCCGGTGCCGACCCCGCCGACTGGGGCCGCTCAAGGCGGTCGGCCTGATCTGCCGCCTGCGCAGTCGGCGGGGGGCGAGCCGGCCGCAAGGACTGAGCTGGCGGTCCGGATGCCGCCGAGCCGGCGCGCGGGGAAGGCTGCGTCAGAGCCACAGAAGGCTGCGTCGGAGCCGCAGCCGGCCGCGGGCTCCAGCTCGTCGGCCCAGGATGTGAAGGTGGCCAGCGCTACCTCGGGGTGGACGCCGGGCGAAGGGACGGCCGTGATGAACGTGGCCGTGCAGGACGTCCGGACCAGGCTCCAGGCCCAGGCTACGGCGCTGAGGCAGTATACCGACGAGTTCCTTGTGACGCGGGCGGCCATCCGGGTTAGTCTTCTTATCTTGCTTCTTCTTGATCTTGATTTCTTCCGTGGGGGTGCGTCAGCGCACCCACTGGGTGTAGTCCTCGAGTTCCGAGTCGGCTGCTGAGCAGGCGGCTTGGAACTTCTTAGTGGATTTGGCTTTGCTATTCTTGTTCTTACTTCGATCTTCTGTCTATCTTGCAGGACTACCACAATCTTCGTGCGGCCGCCTTCAACTCCCAGGCTCGGGAGCTGACCCAGAAGACCGCCGACCTTACTGAGAGCCGGGGTACGTGCTTTGTTCTTTATCTCACGTGGGGGCGCGTCAGTGCACCCACTGGGTGTAGTCCCCGAGATTCGGGCCGACTGCTGAGCGGTCGGGTCGGATCTTCCTTGACGACTTCCTCTTACTGTTCTTTCTTTTTCTGCCGTCTCTGCAGCGGCCAACGCCGGTCTGAGGGCACAGCTGGGAGAGTCTCAGACTGCCCTTCGTGCCAAGGATGTCGAGCTCGCCGCCTTGGTGCAGGAACGCGACCGCCTGGCCAAGAAGTTGGCCGACCAGGAGGAGGGCCACAAGGCGGCTCTGAAGGCGGTGCAGGACCGCGAAGCCGCCCTCCAGGCCGAGTACGAGATGGAGGCGGCTGGCTGGGCTGAAGCAAGGCAAACTCTGATCACTGGCTATGGTCAGATCGAGGATCTGGTAGATGGTAAGCCGCCTACTTCTTCGTCCTTTCTAGCCATCTGCCGCTTTTGGCTCGTTTTCTGACTTGGTGTTTTCTCTTCTTTCTTTTTACTTTCTTGCGCAGAGTACTTTCCTGGCTATTCTACCGCCGCCAACCAGATCATCGAGGCCCGCCGCCAAGCGCGAAGGCAGGCTGGCTTCGAGATTTCGCCAACCGCCGGCCGTTCGCTGGAGGAGCAGCTCTTGGCGATCCAGGCCCGTCTCCAGCCGGCTCACCGACTGCTCTGCTGTCTTCAGCGCGCCGAGGCGCAAGTACTGGCCGCCCTCTGGCCCGGCCAAGTGGTTCCTCGCACCCCCAGTCGGACCGCCGATTGGCTGGAGGTGGCAGTCGGCCGCTTCGAAGCCTGGAAGGCCTCGGCGGCTCGGTCCGGCGTCCGGCGGGCGCTGGAGTTCGTCAAGGCCTGGTATCCCGGCCTGAGCCTGGATCAGCTGACTACCTGGCGGCAGCAAGCCGACACGGAGCTGGAGCCGGCGCGGCCGGCTATCATCCGGCGGGCTTCGGCGATCGCCGACTACACCGACACCAGCGTCTTCACCCCTGAGGTAGATGACAATGGTGTCGCCCAGCCGGAGGAGTGGTTCGGGCTGAACCCGGCAGACGGTGAAGACTCGGCGGAGGAGAACGACTCCAGCGACGAGGGCGAAGAGGAGGAGGAGGAGGGTGAAGACGCCGAGCCGGCTAGTGGAGCAGCCGACCAGCCTCAGCCTGACCGTGCCTCCAGCACCACGTCACGCGCAAGTGCGTCGCCCGCCACTGGTGGTGACCAAGCCAAGACCCGCTAGGCGGCCACTCCTTCAGCTGGCGACGCCGTCTCCACCGACCAGCTCGGCTCCCGCACCGCGCCCTAGTCTAGTCTGCCATCTTTTGTTTTCCTGTCTTGTCACTTTTGGAACAATATTCTGTTAAGTCTGCACAATTCCACCCACTGGGGGTGTATTCGAACTTATGTCCGTAGCCGGCCTGTTGGGGGCTTTATATGTATATATAACTTATGCATGCATTTGGCTTTTCCTCGTACTTTGCTTTTCATCCTTCTGATGTTTCCTTTGCCGCCCTTCCTTGGTTGCCGCCTCCCCAGTCAAACAGTTGCTCTGCAATCTGTAGCTGGAGGAGTGCTTGGCCAATTGGTGGAGGGAAGTACTCTAGCTTTGCTGGACTAGAGCTAAGTGTTTAGGAAGCCGGCCAGCCGGCTATTCTGATAGCCGGCAAGCGTGGTTGGAGGCCGTCTTTTTGCTATATAAGTTCGTTGGTCCTTAGCCGTTTTTCGTGTGGGCATCCTTTCTGCCTTGCCTCTTGCTAGTTGGACAGTCGGTTCTTCGAGCTGCGACTTTCAACAAGAGAGGACTCGGGAGCTGGCACACTACTTGTCTGACTTCAGGTAGAACTTTTAATATAGCTCAAGGCGGCCAGTCCCCGGGCTGACTAGTCGAACCCGGTGCCTAACAAAAAATCAAATGTAATAATACATTCATGGGTATGACACTCGTCATTCATGGATAAACAAAGGCAGTCCCCGAGTACTGTTCGGGGGGCCTGTTGGTTCGTACTTAATACAAAAGGGTAGCATGACACATACTGCTTTCAACTATAAAATCTTCTCAGGAGGTTCGCATTCCATGGTCGTTCCGACTCCTTGCCGGAGTCGTCTCTCTTGCGTGCTCTTGGTTTTTGCGCGTCGATCAGGTAGTAGGAGTCGTTGCCTAGTTGATGACGAAGGGGCCTTCCCAAGGGGCCGAGAGCTTGTGCTGGCCAGCTGTTCGCTGGATCAGCCGAAGCACAAGGTCGCCCTCTTGGAAGGATCTTGGCTTGACCTTGCGGTTGTGGTAGCGGCGCAGCCCTTGCTGGTAGATGGCGGACCGGCTGAGTGCTAACAGCCGGCCTTCTTCCAGTAGGTCGACGCCGTCTTCTCTTGCTTCCTTGGCCTCCTCCTCCGCGTACATGGTGATCCGAGGCGAGTCGAACTCGATGTCTGTTGGGATGACAGCCTCGGCACCATACACGAGGAAGAATGGAGTGAAGCCGGTTGACTTGTTGGGTGTAGTGCACAGACTCCAGAGGACAGCCGGCAGCTCATCGAGCCAGTAGCCGGCTGATCGCTCCAGTGGTACAACCAGTCGGGGCTTGATGCCGGAGAGGATGAGTCCATTTGCTCGCTCGACCTGGCCGTTTGATTGCGGGTGGGCAACGGACGCTAAGTCCAGTCGGATGCCTTGCGTCGCGCAGAAACGTGCCAGTGCTCCTTTGGCGAAGTTCGTGCCGTTGTCGGTGATGATGCTGTGCGGCACGCCGTACCGAGTAGTGATGTCAGTGATGAATGTCACGGCAGTCGGCCCGTTCAGCTTCTTGATCGGCTTTGCTTCGATCCACTTTGTGAACTTGTCCACAGCGACAAGTAGATGCGTCAAGCCGCCGCGGGCTGTCTTGAAAGGGCCCACCATGTCCAGTCCCCAGACGGCAAAAGGCCAGGTGAGGGGAATGGTCTTGAGTGCAGAAGCCGGCAGGTGTTGCTTGGAAATAAAAACTTGGCTTCCTCTGCAGCTCTTGACTATCTCTTTAGCATCTTCCAAGGCAGTCGGCCAAAAGAAACCATGGCGGAAAGCCTTGGCCACAAGTGATCTTGAGGCTGCGTGGTGGCCGCATTCGCCTTGGTGGATATCCTTGAGGATTGCCACTCCTTTTTCTGGCTCAACACAACGCTGGAAGACTCCAGTGACGCTGCGCTTCACAAGCTCTCTGTTGATTATTGCATATGCTGCGGCTCGTCGTTGCACTAGTCTTGCTGAGATCTCATCAGCCGGCAGCTCTCTGCTGACTAGGAACTTGAGGATGGGCTGGGCCCATGATGGAGCTGTGACTTCTTCTTCTGTTAGTGTAGCCACCATGACTCGGGTGGGTGGGTTGGGTGGCGTGGAGTTGGAGTCGGCCACCGCTTCTTGTGTCGTTGCAGTCCCCGGGCCGGGTGCGACTACGGCAGTCCCCGGGCCAGTTGTCGAAGTCCCCGTGCCGCCTGCGGGGTTCCTCCAGTCGGATCCGGCTGCATCTGGCGCAGGCGGTACGAAGATAGAGTCCGACTCTGGAGACGGCTTGATGGACGGCTTGAGGAGGCGCTGGAGGGAGACGCCAGTCGGTATGGCTTGTCGGGTGGAGCCGATCCGTGTTAGGGCATCTGCTTGGTCGTTGTCGGCCCTTGGTACGTGAAGGAACTCGCACCCTTCGAAGTATCCGCTGATCTGCTGGACGAGGAATCAATAGCTTGCCATGTTCGCGTCCTTGGCGTCCCAGTCGCCGAACGACTGCTGGACCACCAAGTCTGAGTCGCCGTAACACAGGATCCGGCGTATGCCGAGCTCTTTGGCTAGCCGGAGCCCATGTACGAGCGCCTCGTACTCGGCCACGTTGTTGGAGGCGGCGAAGTGGATCTGCAGTGTGTACTTGAGCTTGTCGCCTTTGGGAGAGGTGAGGACGATGCCGGCTCCCAAGCCGGTGCGCATCTTGGACCCGTCAAAGTGCATCCGCCAATGGGTAGAGTCGGGAGCCGGCGGTAGGTACTGGGTCTCGGCCCAGTCGACGAGGAAGTCGGCCAATGCTTGGGACTTGATGGTGGTGCGGGGTTGGTAGAAGATCGTGTAGGGCGCCAGTGCAATGGCCCATTTAGCCACCCGGTCGGATGCATCCTGGCTGCCTATGATCTCGGCGAGCGGGACGGTGCACACGACCGTGATGGGGTGCTCTCGGAAGTAGGGCTTCAGTTTCTTGGCGGCGAAGTATACCCCATAACACATCTTCTGGTAGTGCGGGTAGTTCTGCTTTGAGCTGGATAGCACTTCGCTTAGGTAGTACACCGGCCTCTGGACTAGCTGGGCTCGGCCTTCTTCCGGGCGCTGGACCACAACAACAATACTGACTACTCGGCTAGTCGCAGCGATGTAGAGGAGCATGGGCTCCTTTTCAGTCGGCGCTGCTAGGACAGGCGGAGTGGTCAGCATTTTCTTCAACTCATGGAAGGCTTGGTCGGCTTGGTCATTCCACTCGAAGTGAGTGGACTTCTTCATGAGTCGGTACAGGGGGAGAGCCTTCTCTCCTAGTCGGCTGATAAAACGATTCAGGGAGGCCAAGCAGCCGGTGAACTTCTGCACATCTCGCAGTTTGGTGGGAATCTCCATCCTCTCGATGGCCTTGATCTTGACGGGGTTGCACTCGATGCCGCGTTCGGAGACCAGGAAGCCTAGCAGCTGGCCGGCTGGTACTCCGAACATGCACTTCTCGGGGTTGAGCTTGATTTGGAATCGGCGCAAGTTGGCGAATGTTTCTCTGAGATCTTCCAGCAGGGTACCGCGCTTCTCTGTCTTCACCACAATGTCGTCTACATAGACGTGGGCATTTCTGCCGAGTTGTTTCAAGAGGCATTTCTGCATGCAACGCTGAAAAGTGGCACCGGCATTCCTCAAGCCGAATGTCATAGTCAGGTAGCAGAAAGCTCCAAAGGGTGTGATGAAGGCAGTCTTCAGGCGGTCAACCGGGTCCAACTTGATCTGATGGTACCCTGAATAGGCATCCAAAAACTCAACAGCTCGCATCCGGCTGTGGAGTCTATCACTTGGTCAATCCGTAGCAGAGCAAACGAATCCTTGGGGCAGGCCTTGTTCAGGCTGGTGTAGTCTATACACATACGCCACTTGTTATTCTTCTTTAGAACCAGAACTAGGTTGGCAAGCCACTCTGGAAAGAACACTTCCATGATAAAGCCAGCGGCAAGGAGCCGGGCTATCTCTTCTCCCACGATTCTTCGCTTCTCTTCTGACAGTCGGCGGAGGGGTTGCTTGACCGGCTTCGCATCAGCTCGGACATGTAATCTGTGCTCGGCGAAATCCTTCGGGACACCCGGCATGTCCTTTGGGGACCATGCAAAAATGTCTCGATTCTCACGGAGGAAGTCGACGAGCTCGCCTTCCTATTTACTGTCCAAGTTCGCCCCAATGATGGCGAACCTCTCCGGGTTCTCCGGGTCCAGAGGTATCTTCTTTGTCTCTTTGGCAGGCTGGAAGGAGCCCTGCGCATCACAATCTTTGGGGTTGGGGGACAGGGCCGGCTGCTTGCCGGCCATGGCCACAACCCGCTCCAACATCTTCTTCTCTTCTGCCACCACGAGGGACTCGACCAGTCGGCTACTGGCCATGGCACACTCGATGGACTTCTTGTAATCGCCGGCTACCGTGATGATCCCCTTTGAGCTCGGCATCTTCATCTTCAGGTAGGCGTAGTGGGGCACAGCCATGAACTTGGCCAGAGCAGGTCGGACAAGCAAAGCATGATAGGGGCTCTCCAAGTCCACTACCTCGAACCAGATCGCTTCCCGGCGAAAATGATCTTTATCTCCAAAGAGAACATCCATTTTAATCTTGCCGATTGGGGAGCAAGACAAGCCGGGGACAATACCATGGAACACGGTCCGGCTCGGCATAAGCTGCTTCGCTTTGATGTTCAGCTTCTCCATGGTATCGCGGTACAGTATGTTGATACTGCTTCCGCCATCTATCAGGACGCGGGAGAATCGGGCAGCTCGCCTCTCCGTCGCGAGGGTGACATCCAAGACCATTGCATAGGAGCCAGGAGAGGGCATCACCTCTGGGTGGTCGGCCTGGCTCCAGCTGATTGGCTTCTCTGACCAGTGCATGAACTCGGGGGCGCTAGAGGCGACTGCATTAACTTCTTGGTGATGTCGGCGCCGACTGCGCTTGTCGTCGGCTTGACTGGTAAAGACGACGTAGGCGGCGTGCTCTTCAGGGAATTCGTCTTGGATGGCGCCGACCGCTGGCCGAGCCGCCGGCTGCTGAGGGGCTGGAGGCGGCGGGCCGGGAGGCGGAGGCGGCAGCAACCCTTCGCCCTTGGAGATGCGGGTGAGCCAATGGCATTTTCGGGTCGTGTGGTTGGACGGCTTCGCGCCGCCGTGGAACTTGCAGGGGGCGTCGAGAGTCTGCTCGTAAGAGAAAGCCGGCTGCCAAGCCGGCCTGCCACCCTTCTTCTTGGGAGCGGGCCGCTCTTCGGGCTGCTCATCTTCAACGGTGGCCACCTGCCGACTGGTGGAAGTCGGCATGGGGGCCTTGCGCTTGTGATCGTTCTGGTAGGGGCGCCGATTAGGGTCGCCAGCCGGCGTCTTGGGAGCCGGAGCAATCACCTTTCCCGAGGCGTCTACTCGAAGCTCGGTCTTCATCGAGGAGTCGGCCGTGGCGTACTTGTCCGCCATGACCAGCAACTCGTCGAGGGTAGCCGGTTCGTCGCAAAGGAGTCGGTGCTTGAGGAGGGTGCCCTCTCGGCACCCGGCGGTGAAGTACTCGATGGCCTGAACCTCGTGCACCCCCTCGCAGGAGTTGCGGAGCTCGGCCCACCGCGTGAGGTAGTCGCGGGTCGACTCGTTGGGCCCTTTGACGCAGAGGGAGAGCTGGCGAGGCTTGGGAGGCCGCTTGTAGGTACTGGTGAAGTTGCGGACGAAGACTTCCGTGAAGTCCAGCCAACTGTTGATGCTGTAGGGCTTGAGGCTGTTGATCCATGTGCGCGTCGTGCCTTGCAGCATGAGGGGGACGTACTTCACGGCGACGCGCTGATTGCCGTTGGCTATGCTGACAGCCGTGGAGTAGTCGATGAGCCAATCCTCCGGCTTCACTGAGCCATTGTACTTGGGCGTGTCTCTGGGGAGCGAGAACCCTTTGGGGAAGGGCTCGTCGCGGATGCATGGGCCAAAACATGGCGGGCCGACATCGTCTTCTTCTTCTAACGCCAAGGATCGAGCAAGGCGGTCGATCCGGTGGCGGGCGTCGTTCTCGCCGACTCCTTCTCGGCAGCCGAGTCGGTCACCAAGAGTCGGGTGCGTGATAGGCGGCAGGGTGAGACGTCTTTCTCTTCGAGGCAGGGGAGGAGGCAGATTTCCTTGGTGCTCCACCGCTCGCGGGCGGCCTTCCGCGTCGCGCTCGATGGTGATGCGAGTCCGGCTGCGGCTAGCAGCCGGCTCCTTGTCTTTCTTCTGGCGGGCGCCGCTCGCAGTTGGCGAGCGGGATGTCGCGGTGTGCTCCCGGCGCGAGGGATGACTATCAGCACGGGCGCCGGCTTCGTGCCGTTCTGCAGCCGCGTCGATCAGCTGCTGGATCCGTCTTGTCATGTAGGGGAGCTCATCGGCTCCCAGCCCATTGAGCTCTTCTGCGGCCGCCTGAGCGGCTCGCAGATTCTCGAGCGGGGTGGCGTAGACGGGGCGATCTGCCCCCAGCATGCTGGCGACGGCCGCGCCGCGCTTCTGGACGAAGCCGGCTCGGGCCGCTAGGCGGCGGCGTACCGAAGGCGGCGCGGTCGACTTCGCGCTGGTGGGCCTCGGTGAGGCGTCTCATGGAGGCTATCTTCTGGCCTTCTGCGATGAGGGTGAGGTGGCGTGCCTCCAGGGTCTCGGCGTCGGCGTCGGCCGGGATGGGGACGGAGAGGTCGTGCATTGCCGCTTGCAGGACGTCGTGGACGTTCTCGCCCGAGTTGACGACGTGGCTGATGACCAACACTTCGGTGACAGCGCTGCTGCCGCTGTCAGCTCGAGGGAGAGGATCGTCGAAGACCACCACGTCGGAGGGGTAAGCATCGAGCGATGTCGTGTCGGAGTCGACGAGCATCGGGTCGGTGGAGCCGACCGACTCCAAGTCTGCGGCAGGCTCGCTGGAGACGTGAAGATGGTCGAGGAGGCTTACGAGGCGGCTCTCGGGGTAGTCCGTGCCTGCGTCGGACGCAGGCTCGTCGGAGATGTGAGTCTCGCCGAGGAGACCGGCGAGGCGGCTCGCTGCGCAGGCGTCGTCGACGCCCTGCAGCGCGTCGAGGCAAACGCCATCGGGCGCAGCAGGCTGGCTGCGCTCGCGGGGGAGGAAGAGGGTTCCCGTCCAGCACAGGTCTCCGGACGACGGTGCACCTGGCCCCACGGTGGGCCCAAATGTCGGGTGGTAGGTGCGACATATGCCAACGGGTGGCTTATCATTGTGGGTGCCAATAAGACGTCGCCGGTGCCTGGAAACGGGATGAGGCGAAGACATGCACGCCGGCGGATCTTACCCAGGTTCGGGGCTCTCCGAGGAGATAACACCCCTAGTCCTGCTCTGCGGGGTCTCCGCATGATCACTAGATCAGGAAAAGTAGCTACAATCGCTCCTAGAGCTGTTGGGTTCAAGGGAGAAGAAGAACAAGGCTAGCTCTTGCTTCTCTCTCTCTATGGTGTGTGTGCTATGCTCAGAAGCCAACCCTTTGCATGGGTGCCCCGGGGGGTTTATATAGGCCTACCCCCCGGGGGTACAATTGTAATCCGGCTGGGCACTGGTCCCAGCCGTCAGTGTCTATGCTCGCCGGCTTCTCCGCCGGCTGTTGGGGCCCGCCGACTAGTGGGTCCCGCCGGCTGCCGGCCTCTTGGTCGACAGGCCGGCCCCACCGCCTAGGATCTTATCGGCGGCTGCTTACTGTAGCCTCGCCCCTGATGACGAGGGCTTTGTTGAGGTAAGCGTGGCTACAGTGGGCCACCTCGAGGGCTCTCACTGTAGCCTTACCTCGTCTTGTCTCCTTAATGAGGCACATGCTTCGAGGGAGGGGTAGCCGGCTTCTGGGGGCCGGCTGCGCCCTTGGCCGACTGGGGGAGGCCGGGCCGCCTTCGCGCCTCTCTCTGGCTGAAGGGGGCCGCCGCCCGTGGGTCATACTAGCGTCTGCCCTGGGTGACGTCGAGGCTAGCATGGCTATAGTGCCGGGCCGGACGGGAGATGGTCGTCCCGTACGGCGTCCTGTGGCCATGCCTGCCTCAGCTTTCGGGGGTAGTGGGCCGCACTGTGGCCACATCCCATCTTGTCACCGTTATGTGGCGTAGCTTTGGTGGTTGCGGTCTTGGCCGGCTTCTTGGAGTCGGAGCTCTTCGAGGCCGGCTTCTGGGGAGTCGGCATCCTTTACGGCCGGCTTCCTGGAGTCGGCCACCCCGTGGTTATCCTGGGGGAGGTTGCTGAGGCTGGGTCGCCTTCCGTGAGTCGGCTTCAGAGGTAGCCGGCCAGGGAAGGTGGTCCAATGCTTGGAGTGCTTGAAGGCCCAAAGGCCTGATAATATTTTGAAAGAGCCAGGGGCAATCGGTTAGGCTACCCGTGGCCATTTACTCCGACACTTAACAACTAGTGCCTAGTAGATAGACGACATTTTGTTTGTTATCAGCCAAGTTAATATCCCCCGTCAATCTCAACCACTATGAACAAGGTTGATATTGGCTCTAAAATGTTCATCTGCATCATTGAGGGCTTGGCGAAGACGTTGACGACCTTGTCTGCTGACATCACAAAACGGATTTCCAAAGCTCCAAGTGCCACCTTCTCCCGGACAAAGTGGAAATCCACTCCAATGTGTTTAGTGCGTGGTTGTCTGACATCACAAAACGGACTTCCAAAGCTTCAAGTGCGACCTTCTCCCGGCCAAAGTGGAAATCTCCTCCAATGTGTCTAGTGCGTGCATGAAATACTGGGTTGGCAGCTAAGAACGCAGCACCCAAATTATCGCACCATAGAACGAGAGGACTTGGCCGGGGGACATGAAGTTCTTGTAGAAGCGACTAGAGCTCCCCCTCCTCACGATCATCCCCGACGAGATCCTCTTGCCACTGCAAAGATTACCAACTTTTTCTTGCGCATCTGCCAAGGGTGGCTTCAACTCGATTGTGTCGACCTCGCTACTGTCTGCTTCTAGAAGGCCATGCCACTGGTCTCTTCCACTGCCCTCGCAGGTACAATGCAAGGTCGCCTATGCAAGGTACAATGCCTAGCGCGCAGAGAATGAATCAACCCTATTTCTCAGTTTCCACGCCCTGGTGTGGTGTGTAACGTGCTTATGTTGTTTCTCCCGATATCATCATATTAATATTCTTGTTACCATGTTGTTTACACTGTTCAGAAGTTCTTATTCTCATAAATCAATTACCAATAGGTTGCACATCCGTAGGATTGCTGTAGTTATACAACAGATTCCATTGTGCGACGAAAATCAGAGTTTATCATTCTTCTGACATCAAAGTTGAGTTAGAGCTCGTGACTGGAAGAATTCTGATCACGAATTCAGTTTCATATTGATGGACATAGAACCGGAGGCCTTAAGGCAGGCTTCTAGAGTTATAAAGCAGTGAAAGCTGTTAAAAAAACTGTTGTAATAAAAAAATGTGAATAACTACTGTAATTCAGTTGCTTCTACCTATTTATCCTGCATCAATCACCGGAGCCTATATATGATAGATCAATCATCCAAAACCGGTTGGCTTGTACGATTAAGACACTGATTGGAAAAAATTGTAAAAGTAGGATACCTCAGTACACTGTTTTGCACATTGTAATGTCAGAGAGATAGAGCTCCTGATGTCAAAGTATATTACTGTAATTAGTTTGTGCATGATGGCTGGGAAAAGGAACCGCAGAAGGCGAATGTATCAGGAAAGGCTGACTATACGGGAGCAAGGAAAACCCAGTCTACAAAGACAACGACCAAGGCGAAGAAATCCTGTTAGACTTGCTGAGAAACTGGGATATATATACTTACCAGCAGAGACGGCTAGCAATATCTTGTGACTCATCCTAGCTTGCTTCCAGAATAGTTATTGATGAAGAGTATGTGATATGCAAATAACACTTTCAAAGGAAAACCGGACCAAGCAGAAATGGCATGAACAATTATCTCTCTAGATTATGGTTCTGGTAAGATCCCCATCCCTTGTGTATTTTTCCAATTTCAAATTTTAAAAAGAATACTTCTGGACTTTTAAGAGAAAAGGGCTTTATTCCACCTATGCAAGAAGTTGCACTGCCGTTACATTGTCCTGAAATAGTGAAATATGGCATTCATGTGTGAGATCAAACGAGGAAATAAGAATGTGATTGCTAGTGAATGCATGTAACCTTATAACACTAAAATACTAGATCAATTGCATCATTCCATCAACAGGGACCAAGTGTGCAATGGAAATATTATAGTAACAGCACTAGGTTTACTTTTCACAACCTACTAGCTCACAGTATAAGAAACTCACATACTTCTGGGTGAAAAAGAAAGGATAATTATTCTTCAATACAAGCATGAAGCGCTGATTGAAACTAGTAAACTGTTAACACAAGCATGCACTGCTAACTGAAACTAGAATAAACTAGGTTGCATCCATATTCCTCTCTTTCAGACAAAAGACAGCACAACCATCAGGTATCAACGTAATCTGCAAACGAAGCAATCAATGAGATAGGCCATTGACAGATCACAGATATGCTTCTGAAAGGGCGTCTACCCTATCTACAAAACAATAGCTGAAAGGGTCGGCAATTGACAGGTCCCGGGTATCCAAACTGCCAAACCAACTAGCAGAACTGCTTCCAAATTTCAATCGGGCGTGTTGAGAAGCTCTATTTTCCGCTTCTAGCAGCATGAGTTGGTCGGTCATCCATTTCATGTCGATATCAATATTCTTACACACTCCAAAGTTGATTTCCTTTACCACTTCCGCATTCAAAACGAAGAACTTTGCAAATCCAACATCTTCCTCACCACCTTCGTAATTTATCAGCACCAGTACTTTGAGATGGCTCTCAAGGCATTTGATCGGATCTAGTGGCTCATACTGACGCACATTTTTCATCTCTGCCTTCACATAATCGTCCCACTGGGAAGGACGTAATAAACATATGTTAAAATTTTGCTAACTAGGCATTATTAGATGAGAATGGAATATTCAGTTTGATATTCAAAGCAAAGAAAATGAATACTCACAATGACATAGAGCTTTTCCAAGCAGGGGAAGCATCTAAGGACGTCAAGAACTGCATCCAAATTAGGCCTCGAGAAATGGAGAGCCAAAACCTTTACAGTGCATATTGGGTTTTCAGACCTGGATGGGATCGATCCCTGAAAAAAACAATGGAGATTAAAAGAACTCTCGAAGTAACAATGCCAGATAAGAGTCTGGAGATTGATCCTGCTGTTACCTTGAAGACTATATTAGCAATATCAATTTCTGAAATGCAGGGAGACAAAAGGCCCAATATCTCCAATTTAGGCGCCCTAAGAACCCGAATAATCTCACCGCCTGGACAACTTAATAGCAACCTTACAAGGCAAGGGGCCTCCTTAATGAGCAATTCTCCTTTGCCCTCAAACAAATAGCTGATGACGATGATCCTGAGACTTGGCGAGCTAATGCTGAGGCAATCCACATCACGAATCTCTGACAGATATAAGTTACCCAAGACACGGCAGCCAGAGAGCACCACAGAGAAGACATCCTCGGAAATGGAGACCCACCATAGGTTGAGCTGCCTGAGGAAAGGGAAATTCAGCGAAGGTGCAACCTCTTTTGGGAAATCGCAGAAACCAATCCTGGCAAACTGAAGGGTTGATGCAACGCGGAGCACCGACGGTGGCAGCGGATAGCGCTTCTCCTTCTCAGGTTGTACATACGTATATTCCAAGAGCTGAGACATGCCGGGCTTTAGATTGCTTACTGGTGGTGACGCAGAAGTTTGATGGAAGTCTCACCTACCGCCCGACCTCTCACCTCACCTACCGTGCGTAATGGCGCCGCAACCACCGCCATTAATGGCCACGCGGGCTTATCTAGCCTCCCTTCCCTTCCCACCCCGCCCCATCGCATCCCTCCCCTGGCGGTCGCTCTTCGTCAGATCCCACGGCCCAGTCGAGCGAAAGAGATGGTGGGGCGTGCGAGAAGGGGAGCAAGGGCGCGGCGGGTGCGCCCCAGTCACCAGGTGGCGGCGCCGATGGCGGCCCAGCCGCCGGTGCCGGTGTCATAGTTTTTTTTGCCGGAAATCTTCCGATCAATTCATCTTCAATCATGGCAGTACAACAAATACCAAAAATAATAAAAATTACATCCAGATCCATAGACCACCTAGCGACGAATACAAGCACTGAAGCGAGCTGAAGGCGAGCCGCCGTCATCGCCCCTCCATCGTCAGAGTCGGGCACAATTTGTTGCAGTATACAGTCGGGAAGTCGTCGTGCAAAGGCCCCACAGGACCAGTGCACCAGAACAGTAATCGCCACAGATGAAGAATAACATAGATCAGAAGGATTCAATCTGAAGACACACGAACGTAGACGAACACCAATGAGATCCGAGCAAATCCACCAAAGATAGATCCGCCGGAGACACACCTCCATACGCCCACCAACGATGCTAGACGCACCACTGGAACGGGGACTAGGCGGGAAGACCTTTATTCCATCTTCAGAAAGCCGCCACCATTTCGTCTTCCTGAGTAGAATACAAACCCTAACAAAATTGAAAGAAACGACTAAAAATTAAGCCCTCCCGCCGGCCCTTGTTAGGATCCACCGCGCCTCCATGGCCCTAGGGCTACCAGAGGCGAGGCGGACCTGCGTTGGAGCCGGCGAGAGGCAAAAACCCTAGCTGCTTTTTTAGGAGGAAGAGGCAGCGGTTGTGGTAGTTGCCGGTGACCGAGCGGGGGACGCCGGAGGCGCATGCGGAGATGATTCGTGTGTTGAGGGAGTGATTCCCGAACCGCAACACCTGGTCAGCGACCCTCATCAAGGTCGTCCAGCACGCGACGTTCGAGGAACACGCGCGGTTCGCCGGCGACGATGGGGGGATGGATTACGAGCTCATATTCTGGGCCATTCAGGAGGCGGAGTCGGCGGATCCGAGGCAGGCGGCGAAGTGGGCGCGATTCTGGACAAGGAACCCATCGCGGCTCAACATCCGGCCCTCGGCGGTGGTGCAGATCGCCAACATACCACCAGAGTATCTGCCGCCGGGGACCGTCCTGCCCAGGGTCCCCTGATTCGGGGGGAGCCCGGTGCGCATGCCCCGCAGGACTTCCCCAACCTGTGGGCAAGGCGTTGGAGAGGCGAGGCGTGCTACCTCGACCTCCCACCATGGTTGGGCGACCGCGGGGAGATCCAACATCTCCCTGGTAAGGTGAGGAAAATCCGATCCAAATCATGCGCTCATTCGAGATACAGTGGTGAATTGAGTGATAATTTGGTTGATAAGGTTGATAGGGTTATCCCTTGTGAGATTATTCGCGATTCCACACTCAATTTTCCTAAATCAGTAAGAGATTCTTGTGAATCTCCGGGTCCGACGAGCTAACTCGCCGCCGGTGAGCTCACTTCTACGAGAGGGGCAGGATTGGGTTTGAAGCTGAGGGTCCCATAGGCGGGGCCGACCCCAAATCCATCACCGTCAATTTTGGGACGTGTGGTCAGAAAGAACGCGGGCCGTAGAAATACGCCTTCCAATTCTGTTAACGGGGATGGGGAGGAGGTGGCGGATTTTTATGGCCAACTCTGGGTGGTTCCCTCCCCGAGCCGCCGTCAGCGCCTACATATAGAAAGGCAGGCACCACCAAACCCTAGTTTCGCGATCCCCAAATTGTTTTGGGTTAGGAAAGATCTGTTCAGTGCTAGAAATTTCACAACACAAGATTGTTTCCCGGTTCAGGCGGTGGGGAGATTTGATCCGACTCCTGCTATCTTCAAAATCTCCACCGAGAGGCTAGGGTTCCCTAGAACGTTTGTTGAAGTGGTTAAAGGAGCGATGGATCGTGGACAGGGTGGGCAGCGGCAACACCGGCCGCCGCCGGTCAAGAAAACTGCTCCACAGGACGGGAAGACGACTGCCCCGGCGACTGGAGGTGTTGTTCCGGTGGCTGGCGCTGCCAAGCCGGTGCAGCAACCTCCCAAGCAGGCTGGTCGTGGGATCCAGCAGCAGCAGCAGCAAGTGGCTGGTCCTGCAGCACCAGCTCCACCTCCTCCTCTTGCTACTATTGTGCAAGATCTGGATCCAACGTATAAGGAGATAACTTGGTTCAACTGTAGCTGGCCAGGTCACTATGTAGGAAACTGTATTGAGCCAAAGAAGTGTTTTATCTGTGCGGGGGGGCATAATGTCAACAACTGTGCTGCCTAGGCTAAACCCCATCCTACTGTGACATACTTTGGCAGTGCAGCGGCTGGGCTTGGGTTTTATCATATTGATGTGCCCACTGCATCAGAATCAAGCTGGCTTAACTACAAAAATTGTGCCGTGCTCAAAGTGGTGAAGGGTGAGGTGTCTGCCTCAGAGTTGTTGATTCAGTTGAATGGAATTTTTTGCAAAACAAAGATTGGCCTTGGCAGATTAGGGATTTGGGAGAGAAGAAGTTGTTACTGAGATTCCCTCCATGGAAAAATGTAGAAGACCTGATCGAGTTTCTTGCATTTGAGCTGCCAATTGAGAATGGGTAGGAATGCTAGATGAATTTAGAGGTCTAACTGAAGCCTGGGTTCAAATTGAGGGGATTCCTCCCAAGTGGTGTGCTTGGAAGGTTTTTGCCCAGATTAAAACATGTTTTGGGATCCTAGTTTATGTGGACTGGAATGGCATATTTAAGAGCTTCTATGAGACCATCAGAGTGAAAGTGGCTTGCAAAGACCCCAGGAAAATTCCTTTTGAGAAATTAGTTGAAATCAAGAGGAAGATGTACATTCTCTTCTTCATTGTGGAGGGATTTGAGCAGATGGGGGAAGACTCTGATGGTGATGATCCGGACCCAGATTTGGATAACCTGGAAAAGGAGAATGATGATAACAATGAGGATATGTCAAATAAAGATAAGTCTGAAGGAGATGATATGGAGGAACCTATTGATGAGCTGGACAAGGCAAATTTCTCTCCCAAAAATACCTTTGCTGCAAACTCAAGTCAGTCAGTACCACAGAAATCTGCTTCTGCAGTTGAGTTTCACCCCCCTAATATGTTGGATATTATTCATGAGGACTTTGTGGAAGAGGTTAGGAACAAAACCCCTGAGAGATTAGGGGACAAAGATGCGGAAAATGAAAAAACCACTCCTGCAAAACCCTCTCTCTCTGCAAGATCCGATTCCTTGTCAGTGCACCTGGATTACTGTTCTAAGCAATTAAGCGGATTTGAGATGGTAGAAACTGATGAAGAGGAGGAAGATCTGGTGGATGAAATGCAATGTCTCCCTGAGGACCTAGCAACAGCAATGGGATCTGTTAAGAGATCACTGCTGGAAACTCTGGATAGCGTGGAATCAGTGCAGAAGAAGAAGCCAAGTGTCAAGAATTCTCCTGTCTGGGGCCAGTACTTGCAAGCAAACCGACAACTAGGAACCATGGAAACATCAAGATCATGGACAAAGCTACTGCATATATGATGAGGAAAAATTTGGAGATTCCTAATACTTTCAAAGGTAAATCATTTGCTATCCTGGACCTAATGTACTTGCCTTAAACACTGGCAAAGTTGATTTATGCATTGGTAGTAGCACCCAAGAACAGGAAGTTATTATCAAGGATATGATTGATGATGAAAAAACTCGTTGCCTTAAGTTTGCTGACAAAAATCTGGAGATTTTTCTCTCTGATAGTTTAGAGTTAGAGGATATGGTCGATCCTGATGCCAAAAATCTTAGCAGTGACTTTCTCATTAATGGTGCAGATGGCACTGTTGGGCCATTAATGGAAATCCCTACCCTGAATACGAAGAAAAAGCCTTATGTCTTGTCACACTCGTTTAAAATTAGATGATATGGGCCTTTTGGAACATTCGGGGAATGGGTCAAACTGGTAAAAATCAGTGCCTAGGTGATTTTATTACTAATAATCATGTGGATTTTGTGTGTTTCTTTGAAACCAAGAAAGAAAACATTGATAGTCACGTCCTCAAATATATCTCTGGTAAAGACGATTTTTTGTGGCATTACTTACCTGCTGTGAATACCGCTGGGGGATCCTTGTGGGTCTGAAAAATGATCTATTTGAGGTGATAGGATTCATCAATAAAAAGTTTTGTGTTGTTACTACTGTTAAGAATAAGAGTGATGGATTTCTATGGCATTTAGTGGCTATTTATGGCACGTCTTACAATGAAAGTAAGTTAGAATTTATTGTTGAGCTTCATGACACTATGGAAAACCTCACCTACCCAGTTCTGCTGGGAGGAGATTTCAATTTGTTCAGTTCGACCGATGATAAGAACAATGGGATCATTAATAGCCAGTTTTCTTATCCGTTTAATGATTGGATTAATAAATGGTCCCTTATGGAGATCAAGAGTGCCAATAGGAAGTTTACTTGGAGCAACAACCAGAATAATCCTATTTTTGTCACGATAGATAGAATTTTTACTTGTGGTTCCTGGGATATTAAATTCCCTCTTTCTGTGGTGACCGCACTCCCACGTGTTGGGAGTGACCATACACCATTGCTTATAGATACGGGTCCTCGGAGGGTTACCTCCCCAAAGATGTTTCGGTTTGAGAAATGGTGGCTTGACCAACCTGATTTCAAAGACCTAGTGCATAAAATCTGGAATACCCCAGTTCCTGGCAAGATAGCCATGGATATATGGATGAACAAATGTAGACTTTTCAGGAAAAAAGTAAAAGGCTGGAGTATTAATATTGAGGCAGGCATCAAGAAAAAAAGAGAGAGCTTCTACTTGAATTTGATATCCTTGATGTTTTCTCTGAGAGAAATCAAATTAATGATGTAGACAGAGATAGGATGGAAGAGATTAAGAAGGAACTAGCTGGTATCTGGAGTAAAGAAGAGACTGCTTTTTGGCAGCGCTCCAGAGCTCGAAGGATTATTGATGGTGATAAGAATAATGCATACTTTCAGGCTGTGGCTAATCATCGACATAGAAAAAACCACCTTTCTGAACTAAATGGAGATAGTGGTCCTGTTTATACTACCAAAGAAATGCTAGAAGTGGCTACTTCCTTTTATAAAAACTTGTTTGGTGCCGAAAAGAAACCTAATGTACATCTCGGCCCTTCCTTCTGGGAGGAAGGTGACTTGGTCACTAGTGAAGAAAATGAACTTCTCCAAAGAAACTTCTCTGAAGAAGAAATTAAGGAGGCGATTTTTGGTTCGTACGCACATGGTGCTCCTGGCCCGGACGGTCTATCCTTCCTTTTTTACCAAACCTTCTGGGATGTGATCAAAACAGATTTTATGGCGTTACTTAGGGACTTTGAGGTAGGTAATCTAGACATGTAGGGATTGAACTTTGCTTTGATTGTTCTTATTCCTAAAGAACTTGACGCCAAGGATATGAAGAAATTTAGACCAATCAGCTTGAGTAATTGTGGGGTGATTTTTTTTCTAAAGCTATGACCAATAGGGTCTCTCCTGTTGGTCGTAGATTAATCCCATCTAACCAAACTGCCTTTATCAAAGGTAGATATATTTTGGAGAGTGTTGTAATGGCACATGAAGTAATTCATGAGGTTAAGAAATCTGGATCTCAAGGTTTAGTCCTCAAGTTGGACTATGAGAAAGCCTATGATTGAGTCAACTGGGAATTTCTGTTTGAAATGCTACAGTCTAGGGGGTTTTGCCCCAGGTGGATATCTTGGATTAAATGTACATTGATTAACAGCACATTTGCTGTGAGAATTAATGATACTAATGGTAATTATTTCATTGGGGGTAAAGGGCTTAAACAAGGGGACCCACACTCTCCTCTGTTGTTTAATCTGGTAGCCGATGTGTTTACAAAAATGTTGAAAAAAGCTGCTTCCCAAGACCTGATCTCTGGGCTTCTGCCCAATGTAATTCCAGGGGGTGGTAAGCCTGCAATATGCAGACGATAATATCCTCTTCTTGGAAAACTCTATTCATAAGGCCAGAAACTTTAAATGGTTTTTATCCTGCTTTGAAACCCTCTCTGGATGAAAATTAATTTTCATAAAAGTGATTTGATGATGATAAATGTGGAGGATGTAGTGGCTAATGAATTTGCTCAGATTTTCTGTTGTAAAAAAGGATCTTCCCTATTAAGTATTTAGGTGTGACTTTGCACTATCACAAATTGAAGAGGGAGGATCTCCAGCCCATCATTGATAGGATTATAAAGGACATATCTGGTTGGCTTGGGAGATATCTCACCTATAGGGGGGAAATTATCTTGTTATGTGCTTGTCTGATCAGTATCCTTGCTTATCTTATGTCTGTCATTAATTTCCTAAATGGGCAATTAATGCCATCAACTCCCAAATGGCACACTTCTTTTGGGGAAATGTTGGAGACCAACACAAGTATCATCTAGCTAATTGGGGCCTTGTTACTAGGAGAAAAGAATATGGAGGTCTGGGGATACCCAACATCAAAGAGTATAATATGGCTTTACTAGCTTCTTGGGGGGAAAGGTTTTTTGATGATTCTGATTCAGATTGGAAGAAGATCATTAGTCATAAGTATAGAGTGAACTCTCCCAATCTCCTTTAGGCAAAAGGTGATGTGGGCTCTACCTTCTGGAAGAGCATCACCTAGGCTCTAGCTGCTGCTAATTTTTTTTACAGATGGAGATTGGGCAATGGTGAACTAATAAATTTCTGGCTTGATACCTGGGTGGGGGAGTGTTCTCTGAAGGTACAATTCTGGGACCTTTTTTGCATTTGTAACCAAACGGAGTGCACTGTAGCTCAGGTGTGGGACGGATACGACCTTAAGTTGACTTTTAGGAGACGTGTTGATCAAGGTGGCTTGGATCGATGGAAACAGCTGCTTGATGTTGTTCAGCAGTGTTCTCTGGCAGCCGAGTCTGATATGCCAATTTGGTCTTTGGAGTCTAATGGTATATACTCAGTAAATTCTTTCTATAAAAACATCAAGTTTGGGGGAATAGCTTCTGCTATCAGGGATGACCTTTGGAAAATTCTCTGCCCTCAAAAAATTCATGTGTTCTTATGGCTCTGTGCCCACAACAAAATCCTAACTAGGGATAATCTTGCTAAAAGGAGAGAGGTGGATGATCCTTCATGTCTCTTTTGTGCTGAATTTGAAATTTTTCAACATTTGCTGTTCGACTGTATGGTGGCTCAACATGTGTGGGGCTTTGTATCTGATTTCTTTGAGATTGATAAAATAGCTAACTTTGAAAACATTTTTGCTTTCTAGCGTGCGCATAAGAAGAAACCTGTGCTGAATATGGTAATCGCTGCTACCTTGTAGAGCTTGTGGAGACTAAGAAACAAATTTTGTTTTTAGGGGCAGAAATGGAGAAACATGAACTGCATTCTTGCAAAACTAAGCTGTTATTTACACCAGTGGAAGGTTCTCTGCAACGATGCTCAAGCAACCCTGCTTCAAAGATGCATTCTTCTGTTGGACAAGCGACGTGGAGAACTGATGCGAATTGCATGGAACTGAGGCGCAGAGGGGACGCATGAGATGGAAAGAGGAGAGGCTGAAGCTGATGAAGATCTAACTTCACTTGTTTTTCTTTCTTTTCGCTTATGGGCCCTGTAATAAAAGATAACGTAGGATTTATTCATGCTGTGTGGAGAGAACTTCTTCTCTCGAGCTCTGGGTAGCGTATTCTCTTGGAGAGTAGCTTTATTTCCTTGGTCAGTGTAAGACTATTATGTGACTGCTTTGTTCTGCTTCAATCTATAAAATTGGGGCAGGGGGCAACCCCTTTTGTTCAAAAAAATATTCCAAGAGCTGGAATTCGATATTGAGCTCCTCGAGGTTGTCCAGGCCTCAGGAATGGAACCAGCTCTCGATCTGAGCGGCATCCTCGGCGTACATTTTTTTTGCTTTGTGGAGGCAGATAAGGTTGAATGCAAAGCGGTGCGCTGGGCCAGGGTGATCGCGGAGGATGCCGGAGACAATGGATGTGCGCTTCAAACTGAAAGGGTTGGTGATGAGATCACCGGCGTCAAGGTTGAGAGGGGAGGAGTGCCAGAGGGGGCGCCATCGGCGAGCGATGCCCTGCGTGCGGGCACCATCCTTGATGGGGAGGAGGGAGATTATGGTGCCGAGGACGTCATCGGGAAGTTTACTGATGAGATCAGCATGGCTGATGAGATTCCCGTCGCTGACCAGCTTATCCTCGCGGATCCGCTTCCGCGGCCTGCGCCCGGCGGTTCCGGCGGGCGCGCGCGCCGCTGCCGGAGCCTCCGCCACCTTCTTCTTGACCGCGGGACTCGCCGCCACCGTCCTCTACACCGAATTTTTTATTAATTTAAAACAATGCAGAGGCTAGCCAACTTGCTTGGAGAATGCTCCCTCGATCAGTTCCTTTGCTGGCCGTTGGATCTGGCCATCTAGAGTGTCTGAGCCGTGGGATCTTTACCTGCTGTTAAACCCAATTTCACCTCGTGGTCGTTTTTGCCGTCCAATGACTGGTGGGCTCGCGCCGCGTGTTTATTGGCTGGGTCGATCGATCTCGGGTGGAAAAGGCTTTCGCCCAATCCGCGCGCGCGCTCCGCTCCCAATCCTAGTCGCGGGGTTGCTGCGCCAGAGCCACACCCGCACCAACCCTAGCCGCCACACCTCTCCTTCCTCCCTCGCTCGACAGCGCCGCACCCATCCCTCCTTGCTGCTCGTCCGGATAGCCGCCGGCCGCCGCATCCCTTCTCCCCCTTCCTCCTCCTTCCTCCTTCCCGCTGGTGCCGACGAGCGCGACCACGCCCTCCTCCGGTCCTTCCTCCCCCCCGCAGCCAGGAGTCGAGCCCTCGTCGCGAGGAAGCCACGGAAGGAGGAGCTCAACCGGGCGTCGCCGGCTGGAGAAGGAGGAGAGCCGCCGCGCCACCACCCTCCTCCGGTCCTTACTCCCCCCCGCAGCCCCAAAAGCTCTGCCGGTTCTTTCGGCGAGATCCACCGTCTCCTGAGGTCCTTATCCACCCCAGCTCGCGAGGAAGCCTCGGGAGGAGGCGAGCCCTCGTCGCGAGGAAGCCGCGGAAGGAGGAGCTCAACCGGGCGTCGCCGGCCAGAGAAGGAGGAGAGGCGCGGATGCCTGCCAGGGAGGCGGATCGGCTCGTCTCCGCGGCTGGAAAGGGCTCGGTGGTAAGTTTGGCTTGTTCTCATTTCTCAGCGAGCCCTGCTGGGATTATTTGTAGACTTCCTTGCTGAACCCTACAGGGAGCAAACGCATTCCCAGTTTGCTTCCAGAGGATAAGGCAGGGGAAGAGGTGAACCTGCTTGCTCTTCATTGATTCCTAAATAAATATCTAATCTGTAATATTTTGTTATATCTCTGCTCAGTTACAATTACAACATGGGGCTTCAAGTGTCTATTACTGTGGAACACCAATATCCGTGCATTTTAGTTACGACCAAGTGCCACACCAATGAATGTGAATGTCTGTTCAAGTAATAAGTATCCATGGCAGCATGTTGTGCTTTGTCGGCACATTCTTGCATGTGTGAGGTCGCAGATGAAGAAGCACCGAATGCTCATTATATTCTCCTCTGCTCTGTTCTTCAATAGACATATGTAAGATGTACCTTATTTCCTGGTATTTCCTGAGATTCTGGACTGATTTTTTGACAGTGACTATTATGTAAAAATGTTTTCAGTTGCTGTTTAGTATGGATGCCTCCATGGTTGCATAGGCATCCATGGTTCTGCAAGGAGGTTATCTACGCCGTTCTGTTTTCTATAGATGTCTAATTAGGTAAGCAATCACACATGGTCCAGTTACTTGTTTGTTTCTTTTGATCATCTTGATGTTGAGTTGTGGGTTTACACATTTTTCGTTGAAATGTTTATATGTGTATCCAGTTGTTTTTGGATGGTCTATGATTTTGGTTGTGTTTAGTTTACACATCTCTCCTGAGGATCTTGCTACCCAGCTGTATTGCTATATTTCCTATAATACGGAATTAATTGTGTTTGTACTGTTTTGGCAGCCCTAACAGATAGACAGAGGTCTCTACTGGCTCAGAATACTTGACATGAGGCACGTGTAAAATTGATTGTCTCTGGTTACTCTCGTGATCTGTATCCAGAGGGCAAGTCAGGTCTTGGAATGCTGAGGTGAGACTTTCCATGGCCTTTGTTTTTCTTGTTGGGTGGATTACACGTTACTTCCTTGGATGTTTAAAGATTATTATATCCTTGCTCCCCTTTTTATCGGCAAGCATTCTCTCATCTTCTGGTAATTTGAGTAAGATGCAACACACTAATGCTTTCTTAGTCTGGTTTGTTCTTGCAAAAAATAATTGAAGTGTGCAGACAGGCAGCATGAAAACACTAAAGAGAAGTTTCATACGTACTAATAGCTGGAGTGATTTCATACCTGTAGTAACCGTCTTAGAATAAATAAGTTTCAACTATTTCTAAAGATATTAGACCATAAGATTATTCTTAAGTAAAGATGTTACATGCTTCTGTTTCTGCAATATGAGTATATGATTTCATTTTCCTTCTTTCCCAGTTATAAATTTATTGGCATCAAAGTAGAGCTTCAGGTTTATGGTTCAGTATATCATTGCAAAGTAGTTTATGGCTCAGTATATCACTGCGGGTTCCTTACACCGTCAAATTTCAATGTTTTTGTATTTTTGTCGATGGAACCATGTTCTTTGACTATAAAGTAGCAGAGATTTCTTTTCTTATCAATTCTAATCCCTTTTTGATGCATTGTTGGTTTGCTATCAAACTCTCAAAAAAGGAAAAACAACTTTACTCTGGTTTTTTGAGAACCTTCCTGTAGAGGACCTCGACAGAGACAAATATGCGGTCAAGGATATATTCGATGGATTTTCATGCCAAACTTGGAGGATATTTTTGCAGGTTCATTGCTTGCATTATTGTTTTCTTACTTTCTGTTCTTCAAGACAATATCTTCCTAGCGTTGCTCTATATTTTAATCCATCTTTTTGTTCTTTGGATTATCATGGCGTACTCATCCTGTCTAATCCAAGCAAGGGCCTTCATGTTTGCAGATAGTTTGGTACTCTCGTGGTTATTTTTGTGGTGATTTTCCTTCTATTCGTTACTTGGTAACCATCTACTGCAACTCAGCTATTGTCCAGATGCTGACCTTATGGTGAGTGGTTGATGGTGCATGTTTTCCTATTAGTTTCTCTCTATGCCAATGTCTGAATTTTATCTCCCCGTTTTGCATTTCTACAGGCCTTCCATTCTCACTATGATTCCCCGAGATGCGCTATTAGTAGGAATCCACTTTCTAATAAAAATTTGGCAGTCAACTTGAAAAGAGTCATTTATCTAGCTACAACAACCTTCCTTGCTTTTGCAAATAATACTTTATGGTTGACACTATAGTCTATACCTGCCAAATATTTACACGTTAGTATAACCAGAAAGTCAGATGATCGTTCCATGTTGGTTAGCCGTGATAAATCAAATTTCTAGAGTAGCAGATGATTCGTGTCAGGTTTCTTTTAGAGATTGAAATATGTCTTGACTCTGAAATAAGTAGTACAATGTCAAGTTCTGCATAGGTGAAAGCATACTGTGCAAAACCGGACAGCCTTCTAAAGCTCTGAAACTACTATTTGTTTTTGTTTTTTGCGGTTAACTACTACTTGTTGTGTGATCAGTAACTCTTTTTATACTCTGTATATGCTTTCTACTTACTAGGAAAAAATGCATGAGAACGATGGCCTAGAGGATGTGAATTGCACTGAAATATATGCAGGTTTCTTGCCAAACTAACTGCCACTATTATATTTCCTGGCGAACTTTTTAGTCTGTACAGTTGAATAGTTGGAAGTTGTTTTCTACTATCTATAGAGGTTTTATCCAAACTATTAGCTGCCTGACTTGCTTTTTCAAAATACACCGTCCTGATAGACATTTCCATGGGATGTTAGAAAAATATATGTGAATTTGCATACATTTTCTAAATTCCTATCTTTACTTATCCATGCTTCCTCATAGATAAATAGCAGGCTCAACAAAACATCAAAACACATAAACTCATAATACCGATCGTCACCGAACGTTAAGCGTGCGGACCCTCGGGTTCAAGAACTATGTAGACATGATCGAGACACATCTCCGGTCAATAACCAATAGCGCAACCTGGATGCTCATATTGGCTCCTACATATTCTACGAAGATCTTTATCGGTCAAACCGCATAACAACATACGTTGTTCCTTTTGTCATCGGTATGTTATTTGCCCGAGATTCGATCGTCGGTATCTCGATACCTAGTTCAATCTCGTTACCGGCAAGTCTCTTTACTCGTTCCGTAATACATCATCCCGCAACTAACTCATTAGTCACAATGCTTGCAAGGCTTATAGTGATGTGCATTACCGAGTGGGCCCAGAGATACCTCTCCGACAATCGGAGTGACAAATCTTAATCTTGAAATACGCCAACCCAACAAGTACCTGGAGACACCTGTAGAGCACCTTTATAATCACTCAGTTACCTTGTGACGTTTGGTAGCACACAAAGTGTTCCTCCCATAAACGGGAGTTGCATAATCTCATAGTCATAGGACCATGTATAAGTCACGAAGAAAGCAATAGCAACATACTAAACAATCGAGTGCCAAGTTAACGGAATGGTTCAAGTCAATCACATCATTCTCCTAAGGGTGTGATCCCGTTAATCAAATGACAACTCATGTCTATGGCTAGGAAACATAACCATCTTTGATCAACGAGCTAGTCAAGTAGAGGCATAGTAGTGACACTCTGTTTGTCTATGTATTCACACATGTATTACGTTTTCGGTTAATACAATTCTAGCATGAATAATAAACATTTATCATGAGAATAAGAAAATAAATAATAACTTTATTATTGCCTCTATGGCATATTTCCTTCAGTCACCCACTTGCACTAGAGTCAATAATCTAGTTCACATCGCCATGTGATTTAACACCAACACTTCACATCACCATGTGATTAACACCCATAGATCACATCGTTATGTGACCAACACCCAAAGGATTTATTAGAGAATCTAGTTCATATCGCTATGTGACTGACACCCAAAAGTACTAAGGTGTGATCATGTTTTGCTTGTGAGAGAAGTTTAGTCAACGGGTCTGCCACATTCAGATTCGTATGTATTTTGCAAATTTCTATGTCAACAATGCTCTGCACGGAGCTACTGTAGCTAATTGCTCCCACTTTTAATATGTATCCAGATTGAGACTTAGAGTCATCTGAATCAGTGTCAAAACTTGCATCGACGTAACCCTTTACGACGAACCTTTTGTCACCTCCATAATCGAGAAACATATCCTTATTCCACTAAGGATAATTTTGACCACTGTCAAGTGATCTACTCCTAGATCACTATTATACTCCCTTCCTAAACTCAGTGTAGGGTATACAATAGATCTGGTACACAGCATGGCATACTTTATAGAACCTATGGCTGAGGCATAGGGAATGATTTTCATTCTCTTTCTATCTTCTGTCGTGGTCGGGCTTTGAGTCTTACTCAATTTCACACCTTGTAACACAGGCAAGAACTTTTTCTTTGACTGTTTCATTTTGAACTACTTCAAAATCTTGTCAAGGTATGTTCTCACTGAAAAAGCTTATCAAGCGTCTTGATCTATCTCTATAGATCTTGATGCTCAATATGTAAGCAGCTTCACCGAGGTCTTTCTTTGAAAAAACTCCTTTCAAATACTCTTTATGCTTTCCAGAAAATTCTACATCATTTTCGATCAACAATATGTCATTCACATATACTTATCAGAAAGGCTGTAGTGCTCCCACTCACTTTCTTGTAAATACAGGCTTCACCGCAAGTCTGTATAAAACTATATGCTTTGATTCACACTATCAAAACGTACATTCCAACTCCGAGATGCTTGCACCAGTCCATAAATGGATCACTGGTGCTTACACACTTTGTTAGCATCTTTTGTATTGACAAAACCTTCTGGTTGCATCATATACAACTCTTCTTTTAAGAAATTCATTAAGGAATGCAGTTTTGACATCCATTTGCCAAATTTCATAAAATGCGGCAATTGCTAACATGATTCGGACAGACTTAAGCATCGCTACGAGTGAGAAAATCTCATCATAGTCAACACCTTGAACTTTGTCAAAACCTTTTTCGACAAGTCTAGCTTTGTAGATAGTAACACTACTATCCGCGTTCGTCTTCCTCTTGAAGATCCATTTATTTTTTATGGCTTGCCAATCATCGGGCAAGTCAACCAAAGTCCACACTTTGTTCTCATACATGGATCCCATCTCAGATTTCATGGCCTCAAGCCATTTCGTGGAATCTGGGCTCATCATCGCTTCCTCATAGTTTGTAGGTTCGTCATGGTCAAGTAACATGACCCCCAGAACAGGATTACCGTACCACTCTGGTGCGGATCTCACTCTGGTTGACCTACGAGGTTCGGTAGTAACTTGATATGAAGTTACATGATCATCATCATTAGCTTCCTCACTAATTGGTGTAGGAGTCACATGAACAAATTTCTGTGATGAACTACTTTCCAATAAGGGAGCAGGTACAGTTACCTCATCAAGTTCTACTTTCCTCCCACTCACTTCTTTCGCGAGAAACTCCTTCTCTAGAAAGGATCCACTATAAGCAACGAATATCTTGCCTTCGGATCTGTGATATAAGGTGTACCCAACTGTCTCCTTTGGGTATCCTATGAAGACACATTTCTCCGATTTGGGTTTGAGCTTATCAGGATGAAACTTTTTCACATAAGCATCGCAACCCCAAATATTAAGAAACGACAACTTTTGGTTTCTTGCCAGACCAAAGTTCATAAGGTGTCGTCTCAACGGATTTAGATGGTGCCCTATTTAACGTGAATGCAGCTGTCTCTAATGCATAACCCCCAAAAGATAGTGGTAAATCGGTAAGAGACATCATAGATTGCACCATTATCTAATAAAGTACGATTACGATGTTCGGACACACCATTACGCTGTGGTGTTCCAGGTGGCGTGAGTTGAGAAACTATTCCGCATTGTTTCAAATAAAGACCAAACTCGTAACTCAAATATTCTCCTCCACGATCAGATCGTAGAAACTTTATTTTCTTGTTACGATGATTTTCCACTTCACTCTGAAATTATATGAACTTTTCAAATGTTTCAGACTTATATTTCATCAAGTAGATATACCCATATCTGCTCAAATCATCTGTGAAGGTCAGAAAATAACGATATCCGCCGCAAGCCTCAACAATCATCAGATCGCATCCATTGTTCCGGAGAACGGAGTCTTTAGTCATCTTGCCCATAAGGCATGGTTCGCAAGCATCAAGTGATTCATAATCAAGTGATTCCAAAATCCCATCAGCATGGAGTTTCTTCATGCGCTTTACACCAATATGACCTAAACGGTAGTGCCACAAATGAGTTGCACTATCATTATTAACTTTGCATCTTTTGGCTTCAATATTATGAATATGTGTATCACTACGATCGAGACCAACAAACCATTTTCATTGGGTGTATGACCATAGAAGGTTTTATTCATGTAAATAGAACAACAATTATTCTTAACTTAAATGAATAACCATATTGCAATAAACATGATCAAATCATATTCATGCTCAACGCAAATACCAAATAACACTTATTTAGGTTCAACACTAATCCAGAAAGATGATGATCATATCAATCTTGGAACCACTTCCAACACACATCGTCACTTCACCCTTAACTAGTCTCTGTTCATTCTGCAACTCCTGTTTCGAGTTACTACTCTTAGCAACTGAACCAGTATCAAAAACCGAGGGGTTGCTACGAACACTAGTAAAATACACATCAATAATCTGTATATCAAATATACCTTTGTTCACTTTGCCATCCTTCTTATCCGCCAAATACTTGGGACAGTTCCGCTTCCAGTGACGAGTCCCTTTGCAGTAGAAGCACTTAGTCCCAGGCTTAGGTACAGACTTGGGCTTTTTCACTTTAGGAGCAACTTGCTTGCCGTTCTTCTTGAAGTTTCCCTTCTTCCCTTTGCCCTTTTCTTGAAACTAGTGGTCTTGTCAACCATCAACACTTGATGCTTTTCTTAATTTCTACCTTCGTCGATTTCAGTATCGCGAAGAGCTCGGGAATTATTTTCGTCATCCCTTGCATATTATAGTTCATCACGAAGTTCTATTAACTTGGTGATAGTGACTAGAGAATTCTGTCAATTACTATCTTATCTGGAAGATTAACTCCCACTTGATTCAAGCAATTGTAGTACCCAGACAATCTGAGCACATGCTCACCGGTTGATCTATTCTCCTCCATCGTGTAGGCAAATTACTATCAAAGGTCTCATACCTCTCGACACGGGCATGAGTATGAAATACCAATTTCAACTCTTGGAACATCTTATCTGCTTCGTGGCATTCAAAACATTTTTGAAGTCCCGGTTTTAAGCCGTAAAGCATGGTGCACTTAACTATCAAGTAGTCATCATACCGATCTTTTTTCAAAACGTTCATAACGTCTGCATCTGCTCCTGCAATTAGTCTGTCACCTAGCGGTGCATTAAGGACATAATTCTTCTATGCAGCAATGAGGATAAACCTCAGATCACGGATCCAATCCGCATCATTGCAACTAACATCTTTCAACTTAGTTTTCTCTAGGAACATATAAAAAATATACGGGGAGCAACATCGCGAGCTATTGATCTACAACATAGATATGCTAATACTACCAGGACTAAGTTCATGATAAATTAAAGTTCAATTAATCATATTACTTAAGAACTCCCACTTAGATAGACATCCCTCTAATCATCTAAGTGATCACGTGATCCAAATCAACTAAACCATAATCGATCATCACGAGAAATGGAGTAGTTTTCAATGGTGAACATCACTATGTTGATCATATCTACTATATGATTCACGCTCGACCTTTCGGTCTCAGTGTTCCGAGGCCATATCTGCATATGCTAGGCTCGTCAAGTTTAACCTAAGTATTTTGCGTATGCAAAACTGGTTTGCACCCGTTGTAGATGGACGTAGAGCTTATCACACCCGATCATCACGTGGTGTCTGGGCACGACGAACTTTGGCAACGGTGCATACTCAGGGAGAACACTTTTATCTTGAAATTTAATGAGAGATCATCTTATAATGCTACCGTCAAACAAAGCAAAATAAGATGCATAAAAGATAAACATCACATGCAATCAATATAAGTGATATAATATGGCCATCATCATCTTGTGCTTGTGATCTCCATCTCCGAAGCACCGTCATGATTACCATCGTCACCGGCGCGACACCTTGATCTCCATCGTAGCATCGTTGTCGTCTCGCCAACTATTGCTTCTACGACTATCGCTACCGCTTAGTGATAAACTAAAACAATTACAGAGCGATTGCATTGCATACAATAAAGCGACAACCATATGGCTCCTGCCAGTTGCCGATAACTCGGTTACAAAACATGATCATCTCATACAATAAAATATAGCATCACGCCTTGACCATATCACATCACAACATGCCCTGCAAAAACAAGTTAGACGTCCTCTACTTTGTTGTTGCAAGTTTTACGTGGCTGCTACGGGCTGAGCAAGAACCGTTCTTACCTACGCATCAAAACCACAATGATAGTTCGTCAAGTTAGTGCTGTTTTAACCTTCTCAAGGACCGGGCGTAGCCACACTCGGTTCAACTAAAGTTGGAGAAACTGACACCCGCCAGCCACCTGTGTGCAAAGCACGTCGGTAGAACTAGTCTCGCGTAAGCGTACGCGTAATGTCGGTCCGGGCCGCTTCATCCAACAATACCGCCGAACCAAAGTGTGACATGCTGGTAAGCAGTATGACTTGTATCGCCCACAACTCACTTGTGTTCTACTCGTGCATATAATATCTACGCATAAAACCTGGCTCGGATGCCACTGTTGGGGAACGTAGTAATTTCAACAGTTTTCCTACGCACAGGATCATGGTGATGCATAGCAATGAGAGGGGAGAGTGTGTCCACGTACCCTCGTAGACCGAAAGCGGAAGCGTTAGCACAACGCGGTTGATGTAGTCGCACGTCTTCACGATCCGACCGATCCAAGTACCAAACGTACGGCACCTCCGAGTTCAGCACACGTTCAGCTCGATGATGTCCCGCGAACTCTGATCCAGCAGAGCTTCACGGGAGAGTTTCGTCAGCACGACGGCGTGGTGACGGTGATGATGATGCTACCGACGCAGGGCTTCGCCTAAGCACCGCTACAATATGATCGAGGTGGAATATGGTGGAGGGAAGCACCGCACACGGCTGAGAGATCAAGAGATCAATTGTTGTCTCTATGGGGTGCCCCCTGGCCACGTATATAAAGGAGTGGAGGAGGGGGAGAGGGCCGGCCCCTATGGCGCGCCCTGAAGGAGTCCTACTCCCAGTATTCCCCCACTAGTAGGAAAATGGGCTTTTACCCCGGTTTGTAAGGGCCTTTAGTCCCAGTTTTCGAACCGGGACTAAAGGGTCGTTACTAAAGCCCTAACCCTTTAGTCCCGGTTCTTACACGAACCGGGACAGAAGGTCCTCCACGTGGCCGCTGCTGCCAGCCCAGGCAGGGGGGCCTTTGGTCCCGGTTGGTGCCACCAACCGGGACCAATAGGCAGGGCCTTTTGTCCCGTTGGTGGCACCAACCGGGACCAATAGGCAGGGCCTTTTGTCCCGGTTGGTGGCACCAACCGGGACCAATATGCATCCACGCGTCAGCATTTCAGGGACCAACTGGGACCAATAGGCAGGGCCTTTCAGTCATGTTGCCCATGTGGTATGATTTGCATGTCTCAAGTGATTCAAAATCAAGTGAGTCCAAACGATCCATCTGCATGGAGTTTCTTCATGCATATATACTAATAGACATGGTTCGCATGTCTCAATCTTTTCAAAAACGAGTGAGTCCAAAGATCCATCTACATGGAGCTTCTTCATGCGTTCTATACCAATATGACTCAAATGGCAGTGCCATAAGTATGTGGTACTATCATTACTATTTTATATCTTTTGGCACGAACATGTGTATCACTGCGATCGAGATTCATTTTAGGTGCAAGACCATTGAAGGTATTATTCAAATAAACAGAGTAACCATTATTCTCCTTAAATGAATAACCGTATTGCGATAAACATAATCCAATCATGTTTATGCTCAACGCAAACACCAAATAACAATTATTTAGGTTTAACACCAATCTCGATGGTAGAGGGCGCATGCGATGCTTGATCACATCAACCTTGGAAACACTTCCAACACATATCGTCATCTCACCTTTAGCTAGTCTCCGTTTATTCCGCAGCTTTTATTTCGAGTTACTAACACTTAGCAACCGAACCGGTATCTAATACCCTGGTGCTGCTAGGAGTACTAGTAAAGTACACATTCATATAATGTATATCCAATATACTTCTGTCGACCTTGCATGCCTTCTCATCTACCAAGTATCTAGGGTAGTTCTGCTTCAGTGACCGTTCCCCTCATTACAGAAGCACTTAGTCTCGGGTTTGGGTTCAACCTTGGGATTCTTCACTAGAGCAGCAAATGATTTGCTGTTTCATGAAGTATCCCTTTTGCCCTTGCCCTTCTAGAAACTAGTGGTTTTACTAACCATCAACAATTGATGCTCCTTCTTGATTTCTACTTTCGCGGTGTCAAACATCGCGAGTTGCTCAAGGATCATCATGTCTATCCCTGATATGTTATAGTTCATCATGAAGCTCTAATAGCTTGGTGGCAGTGACTATGGAGAACCATCACTATCTCATCTGGAAGATTAACTCCCACTCGATTCAAGTGATTGTAGTACTCAGACAATCTGAGCACATGCTCAACGATTGAGCCTTTCTCCCTTAGTTTGCAGGCTTAAGAAACTTGTCAGAGGTCTCATACCTCTTGACGTGGGCATTAGTCTGAAATCCAATTTCAGTCTTTGGAACATCTCATATGTTCTGCGACGTTTCAAAACCGTCTTGTCGCCACAATTTTAAACCGTTAGCATCACACACTGAACTATCACGTAGTCATCAAAACGTGTATGTCAGATGTTTCGTAACATCTACAGACGACGCTCGAGGTTCAGCACACCGAGCGGTGCATTAAGGACATAAGCCTTCTGTGCAGCAATGAGGACAATCCTCAGTTTACGGACCCAGTCCGCATAATTGCTACTATCAACTTTCAACTAAATTTTCTCTAGGAACATATCTTAAACAGTAGAACTAAAGCGTAAGCTATGACATAATTTGCAAAGACCTTTTGACTATGTTCATTATAATTAAGTTCATCTGATTATTTAATGAACTCCCACTCAGATAGACATCCCTCTAGTCACCTAAGTGATACATGATCCGAGTCAAACTAGGCCGTGTCCGATCATCACGTGAGACGGACTAGTCATCATCGGTGAACATCTCCATGTTGATCGCATCTACTAGACGACTCATGTTCGACCTTTCGATCTCTTGTGTTCCGAGGCCATGTCTGTACATGCTAGGCTCGTCAAGTCAACCTAAGTGTTTCGCATGTGTTCCGAGGCCATGTCTGTACATGCTAGGCTCGTCAACACCCGTTGTATGCGAACGTTAGAATCTATCACACCCGATCATCACGTGGTGCTTCGAAACAACGAACCTTCGCAACGGTGCACAGTTAGGGGGAACACGTCTCTTGAAATTTTAGTGAGGGATCATCTTATTTATGCTACCGTCGTTCTAAGCAAATAAGATGTAAACATGACAAACATCACATGCAAATCATAAAGTGACGTGATATGGCCAATATCATCTTGCGCCTTTGATCTCCATCTTTAAGGCGCAGTATGATCACCTTCGTCACCGGCATGACACCATGTTCTCCATCATCATGATCTCCATCATCGTGTCTTCATGAAGTTGTCTCGCCAACTATTACTTCTACTACTATGGCTAACGGTTAGCAATAAAGTAAAGTAATTACATGGCGTATTCATTGACACGCAGGTCATACAATAAATTAAGACAACTCCTATGGCTCCTGCCGGTTGTCATACTCATCGACATGCAAGTCGTGATTCCTATTACAAGAACATGATCAATCTCATACATCACATATGTCATTCATCACATCCTTTTGGCCATATCACATCATATAGCATACCCTGCAAAAACAAGTTAGACGTCCTCTAATTGTTGTTGCATGTTTTACGTGGCTGCTATGGGTTTCTAGCAATAACGTTTCTTACCTACGCAAAAGCCACAACGTGATATGCCAATTTCTGTTTACCCTTCATAAGGACCCTTTTCGTCGAATCCGATCCGACTAAAGTGGGAGAGACAGACACCCGCTAGCCACCTTATGCAACTAGTGCATGTCAGTCGGTGGAACCTGTCTCACGTAAGTGTACGTGTAAGGTCGGTCCGGGCCGCTTCATCCCACGATGCCGCCGAATCAAGATAACACTAGTAACGGCAAGTAAATGGACAAAATCGACGCCCACAACTACTTTGTGTTCTACTCGTGCATAGAAACTACGCATAGACCTAGCTCATGATGCCACTGTTGGGGAACGTATCAGAAATTCAAAATTTTCTACGCATCACCAAGATCAATCTATGGAGTAATCTAGCAACAAGGGGAAGGGGAGTGCATCTACATACCCTTGTAGATCGCCTAGCGGAAGCGTTGCAAGAACGCGGATGAGGTAGTCGTACTCGTTGCGATTCAGATCGCGGTCGATTCCGATCTAAGCGCCGAACAACGGCGCCTCCGCGTTCAACACATGTGCAGCCCGGTGACGTCTCCCACGCCTTGATCCAGCAAGGAGAGAGGGAGAGGTTGGGGAAGACTCCGTCCAGCAGCAGCACAACGACATGGTCTTGATGGAGGAGTGTGGCACTCCAGCAGGGGTTCGCCAAGCACTGCGAGAGACGAGGAGGGAGAGGGGTAGGGCTGCGCCAAAGAGAGAGATGTTCTCGTGTCTATGGCAGCCCCAAACCCCCACTATATATAGGGGAAAGGGAGGGGCTGCGCCCCCACCTAGGTTTCCACCTCTAGGGGTGGCGGCCAGCCCTAGATGGGACTTGGAGGGGCGGCCAAAGGGGGAGAGGGGGGGCGCACCACTAGGTGGGCCTTAGGCCCATCTGAGCCTAGGGTTTCCCCTTTTCCCTTCTCTCTTCGCCTTGGGCCCTGGTGGGGGGCGCACCAGCTCACCTGGGGCTGGTCCCCTCCCACACTTGGCCCACGCAGCCCTCTGGGGCCGGTGGCCCCACCTGGTGGACCCCCGGGACCCTCCCGGTGGTCCCGGTACGTTACTGATAGCACTCGAAACTTTTCCGGTGACCAAAATAGGACTTCCCATATGTAAATCTTTACCTCCGGACCATTCCGGAACTCCTCGTGACGTCCGGGATCTCATCTGGGACTCCGAACAACATTCGGTAACCACGTATATCTATTCCCTATAACCCTAGCGTCATCGAACCTTAAGTGTGTAGACCCTACGGGTTCGGGAACCATGCAGACATGACCGAGGCGTTCTCCGGTCAATAACCGACAGCAGGATCTGGATACCCATGTTGACTCCCACATGTTCCACGATGATCTCATCGGATGAACCACGATGTCGGGGATTCAATCAATCCCGTATACAATTCCCTTTGTCAATCGGTATGTTACTTGCCCGAGATTCGATCGTCGGTATCCCGATACCTTGTTCAATCTCGTCACCGGAAAGTCTCTTTACTCGTTCCGTAACACATCATCCCGTGATCAACTCCTTGGTCACATTGTGCACATTATGATGATGTCCTACCGAGTGGGCCCAGAGATACCTCTCCGTTTACACGGAGTGACAAATCCCAGTCTTGATTCGTGCCAACCCAACAGACACTTTCGGAGATACCTGTAGTGCACCTTCATAGCCACCCAGTTACGTTGTGACGTTTGGTACACCCAAAGCATTCCTACGGTATCCGGGAGTTGCACAATCTCATGGTCTAAGGAAATGATACTTGACATTAGAAAAGCTCTTAGCAAACGAACTACACGATCTTGTGCTAGGCTTAGGATTGGGTCTTGTCCATCACATCATTCTCCTAATGATGTGATCCCGTTATCAACGACATCCAATGTCCATGGTCAGGAAACCGTAACCATCTATTGATCAACGAGCTAGTCAACTAGAGGCTTACTAGGGACATGGTGTTGTCTATGTATCCACACATGTATCTGAGTTTCCTATCAATACAATTTTAGCATGGATAATAAACGATTATCATAAACAAGGAAATATAATAATAACCAATTTATTATTGCCTCTAGGGCATATTTCTAACAGTCTCCCACTTGCACTAGAGTCAATAATCTAGTTCACATTGCCATGTGATTAATACCCAAGAGTTTACTAGAAATCTAGTTCACATCACCATGTGATTGTAATGAATCCAACACCCATGGGGTTTGTTCATATCTCGCTTGTGAGAGAGAGGTTATTAGTCAACGGGTCTGAACCTTTCAGATCCGTGTGTGCTTTACGAATATCTATGTCATCTTGTAGATGCAGCTACCACGCGCTACTTGGAGCTATTCCAAATAACTGCTCTACTATACGAATCCGGTTTACTACTCAGAGTCATCCGGATTAGTGTCAAAGTTTGCATCGACGTAACCCTTTACGACGAACTCCTTTTCACCTCCATAATCGAGAAAATTCCTTAGTCCACTAGATACTAAGGATAAGTTCGACCGCTGTCAAGTGATCCATTCCCGGATCACTATTGTACCCCTTGACTAACTCATGGCAAGGCACACTTCATGTGCGGTACACAGCATAGCATACTGTAGAGCCTACGTCTAAAGCATAGGGGACGACCTTCGTCCTTTCTCTCTCTTCTGCTGTGGTCAGGTCTTGAGTCTTACTCAATACTCACACCTTGTAACACAGCCAAGAACTCCTTCTTTGCTGATCTATTTTGAACTCCTTCAAAAACTTGTCACGGTATGTATTCATTTGAAAGTACTATTAAGCGTTTTTGATCTATCCTTATAGATCTTGATGCTTAATGTTCAAGTAGCTTAATCCAGGTTTTCCATTGAAAAACACTTTTCAAATAACACTGTATGCTTTCCAGAAATTCTACACCATTTCTGATCAACAATATGTTAACAACATATACTCATCAAAAATTCTATAGTGCTCCCACTCACTTCTTTGGAAATACAAGTTTCTCATAAACTTTGTATAAACCCACAATCTTTGATCATCTCATCAAAGCGTTCATTCCAACTCCGAGATGCTTACTCCAATCCTTAGAAGGATTGCTGGAGCCTTGCATACTTGTTAGCATCTTTCAGGATTGACAAAACCTTCTGGTTGTATCACATACAACCTTTCCTCAAGAAAATCGTCGAGGAAACAATGTTTTGACATCCTATCTGCAAGATTTCATAAATAATGCAGTAACTGCTAATATAATTCCAACAGACTCTGAGCATCGCTACGAGTGAGAAAGTCTACCGTAGTCAACTCCTTGAACTTGTCGGAAAACATCTTAACGACAAGCCGAGCTTTCTTAATGGTGACACTTACCATCATTGTCTGTCTTCCTTTTAAAATCCATCTGCACCCAACAGCCTTACGACCATCAAGTATTTCTTCCAAAGTCTATACTTTGCTTTTATACATGGATCCTCTCTCGGATTTCATGGCCTCGAGCCATTCGTCGGAATCCGGGCCCACCATCGCTTCTCCATAGCTCGTAGGTTCATTGTTGTCTAGCAACATGACTTCCAAGACAAGACTACGTACCACTCGAAGTAGTATGCATCCTTATCGACCTACGAGGTTTGGTAGTGACTTGATCCGAAGTTTCATGATCACTATCATAAGCTTCCACTTCAATTGGTGTAGGTGCCACAGGAACAACTTCCTGTGCCCTGCTACACACTAGTTGAAGTCATAGTTCAATAACCTCATCAAGTCTCCACCATCCTCCCACTCAATTCTTTCGAGAGAAACTTTTTCTCGAGAAAGGACCTGTTTACTTCCAGATCTGAAACAGGAGGTATACCCAACTGTTTTGGGTATTCTATGAAGATGCATTTATTCGCTTTGGGTTCGAGCTTATCAGCCTAAAACTTTTTCACATAAGCATCGCAGCCCCAAACTTTTAAGAAACGACAACTTAGATTTCTCTAAACGGTGTCGTCTCAATGGAATTGCGTGGTGCCCTTTTTAAAGTGAATGCGGTTGTCTCTAATGCCTAACCCATAAACGATAGTGGTAATTCGATAAGAGACATCATGGTATGCACCATATCCAATAGGGTGCAGTTATGATGTTCGGACACACCATCACACTGTGGTGTTCCAGGCGGTATTAATTGTGAAACACTTTCCACAATGTCTTAATTGTGTGCCAAACTCGTAACTCAGATATCTCTATGATCATATCATAGACATTTTATCCTCTTGTCACGACGATCTTCAACTTCACTCTGAAATTACTTAAACCTTTCAATAATTCAGACTTGTGTTTCATCAAGTAAATATTCTCAGCATCTACTCAAATCATCCGTGAAGTAAGAACATATCGATATCCACTGCGTGCCTCAACACTCATTGGACTGCACACATCAAATGTATTACTTCCAACAAGTTGCTCTCTTGTTCCATCTTACTGAAAACGAGGCCTTTCAGTCATCTTGCCCATGTGGTATGATTTGCATGTCTCAAGTGATTCAAAATCAAGTGAGTCCAAACGATCCATCTGCATGGAGTTTCTTCATGCATATATACCAATAGACATGGTTCGCATGTCTCAATCTTTTCAAAAACGAGTGAGTCCAAAGATCCATCTACATGGAGCTTCTTCATGCGTTCTATACCAATATGACTCAAATGGCAGTGCCATAAGTATGTGGTACTATCATTACTATTTTATATCTTTTGGCACGAACATGTGTATCACTGCGATCGAGATTCATTTTAGGTGCAAGACCATTGAAGGTATTATTCAAATAAACAGAGTAACCATTATTCTCCTTAAATGAATAACCGTATTGCGATAAACATAATCCAATCATGTTTATGCTCAACGCAAACACCAAATAACAATTATTTAGGTTTAACACCAATCTCGATGGTAGAGGGCGCATGCGATGCTTGATCACATCAACCTTGGAAACACTTCCAACACATATCGTCATCTCACCTTTAGCTAGTCTCCGTTTATTCCGCAGCTTTTATTTCGAGTTACTAACACTTAGCAACCGAACCGGTATCTAATACCCTGGTGCTGCTAGGAGTACTAGTAAAGTACACATTCATATAATGTATATCCAATATACTTCTGTCGACCTTGCATGCCTTCTCATCTACCAAGTATCTAGGGTAGTTCTGCTTCAGTGACCGTTCCCCTCATTACAGAAGCACTTAGTCTCGGGTTTGGGTTCAACCTTGGGATTCTTCACTAGAGCAGCAAATGATTTGCTGTTTCATGAAGTATCCCTTTTGCCCTTGCCCTTCTAGAAACTAGTGGTTTTACTAACCATCAACAATTGATGCTCCTTCTTGATTTCTACTTTCGCGGTGTCAAACATCGCGAGTTGCTCAAGGATCATCATGTCTATCCCTGATATGTTATAGTTCATCATGAAGCTCTAATAGCTTGGTGGCAGTGACTATGGAGAACCATCACTATCTCATCTGGAAGATTAACTCCCACTCGATTCAAGTGATTGTAGTACTCAGACAATCTGAGCACATGCTCAACGATTGAGCTTTTCTCCCTTAGTTTGCAGGCTTAAGAAACTTGTCAGAGGTCTCATACCTCTTGACGTGGGCATTAGTTTGAAATCCCAATTTCAGTCTTTGGAACATCTCATATGTTCTGCGACGTTTCAAAACCGTCTTGTCGCCACAATTTTAAACCGTTAGCATCACACACTGAACTATCACGTAGTCATCAAAACGTGTATGTCAGATGTTTCGTAACATCTACAGACGACGCTCGAGGTTCAGCACACCGAGCGGTGCATTAAGGACATAAGCCTTCTGTGCAGCAATGAGGACAATCCTCAGTTTACGGACCCAGTCCGCATAATTGCTACTATCAACTTTCAACTAAATTTTCTCTAGGAACATATCTTAAACAGTAGAACTAAAGCGTAAGCTATGACATAATTTGCAAAGACCTTTTGACTATGTTCATTATAATTAAGTTCATCTGATTATTTAATGAACTCCCACTCAGATAGACATCCCTCTAGTCACCTAAGTGATACATGATCCGAGTCAAACTAGGCCGTGTCCGATCATCACGTGAGACGGACTAGTCATCATCGGTGAACATCTCCATGTTGATCGCATCTACTAGACGACTCATGTTCGACCTTTCGATCTCTTGTGTTCCGAGGCCATGTCTGTACATGCTAGGCTCGTCAAGTCAACCTAAGTGTTTCGCATGTGTTCCGAGGCCATGTCTGTACATGCTAGGCTCGTCAACACCCGTTGTATGCGAACGTTAGAATCTATCACACCCGATCATCACGTGGTGCTTCGAAACAACGAACCTTCGCAACGGTGCACAGTTAGGGGGAACACGTCTCTTGAAATTTTAGTGAGGGATCATCTTATTTATGCTATCGTCGTTCTAAGCAAATAAGATGTAAACATGACAAACATCACATGCAAATCATAAAGTGACGTGATATGGCCAATATCATCTTGCGCCTTTGATCTCCATCTTTAAGGCGCAACATGATCACCTTCGTCACCGGCATGACACCATGATCTCCATCATCATGATCTCCATCATCGTGTCTTCATGAAGTTGTCTCGCCAACTATTACTTCTACTACTATGGCTAACGGTTAGCAATAAAGTAAAGTAATTACATGGCGTATTCATTGACACGCAGGTCATACAATAAATTAAGACAACTCCTATGGCTCCTGCCGGTTGTCATACTCATCGACATGCAAGTCGTGATTCCTATTACAAGAACATGATCAATCTCATACATCACATATGTCATTCATCACATCCTTTTGGCCATATCACATCATATAGCATACCCTGCAAAAACAAGTTAGACGTCCTCTAATTGTTGTTGCATGTTTTACGTGGCTGCTATGGGTTTCTAGGAAGAACGTTTCTTACCTACGCAAAAGCCACGACGTGATATGCCAATTTCTGTTTACCCTTCATAAGGACCCTTTTCGTCGAATCCGATCCGACTAAAGTGGGAGAGACAGACACCCGCTAGCCACCTTATGCAACTAGTGCATGTCAGTCGGTGGAACCTGTCTCACGTAAGTGTACGTGTAAGGTCGGTCCGGGCCGCTTCATCCCACGATGCCGCCGAATCAAGATAAGACTAGTAACGGCAAGTAAATGGACAAAATCGATGCCCACAACTAGTTTGTGTTCTACTCGTGCATAGAAACTACGCATAGACCTAGCTCATGATGCCACTGTTGGGGAACGTATCAGAAATTCAAAATTTTCTACGCATCACCAAGATCAATCTATGGAGTAATCTAGCAACAAGGGGAAGGGGAGTGCATCTACATACCCTTGTAGATCGCCTAGCGGAAGCGTTGCAAGAACGCGGATGAGGTAGTCGTACTCGTTGCGATTCAGATCGCGGTCGATTCCGATCTAAGCGCCGAACAACGGCGCCTCCGCGTTCAACACATGTGCAGCCCGGTGACGTCTCCCACGCCTTGATCCAGCAAGGAGAGAGGGAGAGGTTGGGGAAGACTCCGTCCAGCAGCAGCACAACGACATGGTCTTGATGGAGGAGTGTGGCACTCCAGCAGGGGTTCGCCAAGCACTGCGAGAGACGAGGAGGGAGAGGGGTAGGGCTGCGCCAAAGAGAGAGATGTTCTCGTGTCTATGGCAGCCCCAAACCCCCACTATATATAGGGGAAAGGGAGGGGCTGCGCCCCCACCTAGGTTTCCACCTCTAGGGGTGGCGGCCAGCCCTAGATGGGACTTGGAGGGGCGGCCAAAGGGGGAGAGGGGGGG
>NC_057796.1:75682014-75698032 GCF_018294505.1 Triticum aestivum
ACTGCGAGAGACGAGGAGGGAGAGGGGTAGGGCTGCGCCAAAGAGAGAGATGTTCTCGTGTCTATGGCAGCCCCAAACCCCCACTATATATAGGGGAAAGGGAGGGGCTGCGCCCCCACCTAGGTTTCCACCTCTAGGGGTGGCGGCCAGCCCTAGATGGGACTTGGAGGGGCGGCCAAAGGGGGAGAGAGGGGGGGGGGGCGCACCACTAGGTGGGCCTTAGGCCCATCTGAGCCTAGGGTTTCCCCTTTTCCCTTCTCTCTTCGCCTTGGGCCCTGGTGGGGGGGCGCACCAGCTCACCTGGGGCTGGTCCCCTCCCACACTTGGCCCACGCAGCCCTCTGGGGCCGGTGGCCCCACCTGGTGGACCCCCGGGACCCTCCCGGTGGTCCCGGTACGTTACCGATAGCACCCAAAACTTTTCCGGTGACCAAAACTTTTTCGGTGGTCTTCACTTTTTCTTCGCTCGTGTCATTTGCTTATTGCGCCGTAACCATGTATAATCTTCATCGTTTATCAGGATGCTTGGGTCAGCCTTGACTTTGAAGGGAGGAATTTCATGAAACTTTTCATAATCTTCATAATCTTCAGACATGTCTGTCTTGCCCTCCACTCCCACAATGTCCCTTTTTCCTGAAAGAACTATGTGGCGCTTTGGCTCATCGTATGATGTATTCGCTTCCTTATCTTTTCTTTTCCTCGGACTGGTAGACATGTCCTTCACATAGATAACCTGTGCCACATCATTGGCTAGGACGAACGGTTCGTCAGTGTACCCAAGATTGTTCAGATCCACTGTTGTCATTCCTTACTGTGGGTCTACCTGTACCCCGCCTCCTGACAGATTGACCCATTTGCACATAAACATATTGTGTAGAAATACGGGCCCCAGAATGACAATCTCGTCGACTAGATGAACTAGGACGTGCGTCATGATATTGAAGAAGGATGGTGGGAACACCAGCTCGAAACTGACAAGACATTGCGCCACATCACTCCTTAGCCTTGGTATGATTTCTGGATCGATCATCTTTTGAGAGATTGCATTGAGGAATGCACATAGCTTCACAATGGCTAATCGGACGTTTTCCGGTAGAAGCCCCCTCAATGCAACCGGAAGCAGTTGCATCATAATCACGTGGCAGTCATGAGACTTTAGGTTCTGGAACTTTTTCTCTGGCATATTTATTATTCCCTTTATATTCGACGAGAAGCCAGTCGGGACCTTCATACTGAGCAGGCATTCAAAGAAGATTTCTTTCTCTTCTTTCGTAAGAGCGTAGCTGGCAGGACCTTCATACTGCTTCGGAGGATGCCGTCTTTTCGTGCAAACGTTGCAGGTCCTCCCGTGCCTCAGGTGTATCTTTTGTCTTCCCATACACGCCCAAGAAGCCTAGCAGGTTCACGCAAAGGTTCTTCGTCACGTGCATCATGTCGATTGAAGAGCGGACCTCTAGCTCTTTCCAGTAGGGTAGGTCCCAAAATATAGATTTCTTCTTCATCATGGGTGCGTGTCCCTCAGCGTCATTTGGAACAGCTAGTCCGCCGGGACCCTTTCCAAAGATTACGTGTAAATCATTGACCATAGCAAGTACGTGATCACCGGTACGCATGGCGGGCTTCTTCCGGTGATCTGCCTCGCCTTTGAAATGCTTGCCTTTCTTTCGACATTGATGGTTGGTCGGAAGAAATCGACGATGGCCCAGGTACACATTCTTCCTGCATTTGTCCAGGTATATACTTTCAGTGTCATCTAAACAGTGCGTGCTTGCGTGGTATCCCTTGTTTGTCTGTCCTGAAAGGTTACTGAGAGCGGGCCAATCGTTGATGGTTACAAACAGCGACGCGTGCAGGTTAAATTCCTCCCGTTTTTGCTCATCCCACGTACGTACACCGTTTCCATTCCACAGCTGTAAATGTTCTTCAACTAATGGCCTTAGGTACACATCAATGTCGTTGCCGGGTTGCTTAGGGCCTTGGATGAGAACTGGCATCATAATGAACTTCCGCTTCATGCACATCCAAGGAGGAAGGTTATACATACATAGTCACGGGCCAGGTGCTGTGATTGCTGCTCTGCTCCCCGAAAGGATTAATGCCATCCGCGCTTAAACCAAACCATACGTTCCTTGGGTCAGCTGCAAACTCAGCCCAGTACTTTATCTCGATTTTTCTCCACTGCGACCCGTCAGCGGGTGCTCTCAACTTCCCGTCTTTCTTACGGTCCTCACTGTGCCATCGCATCAACTTTGTATAAACCCAAAATCTTTGATCATCTCATCAAAGCGTTCATTCCAACTCCGAGATGCTTACTCCAATCCTTAGAAGGATTGCTGGAGCCTTGCATACTTGTTAGCATCTTTCAGGATTGACAAAACCTTCTAGTTGTATCACATACAACCTTTCCTCAAGAAAATCGTCGAGGAAACAATGTTTTGACATCCTATCTGCAAGATTTCATAAATAATGCAGTAACTGCTAATATAATTCCAACAGACTCTTAGCACCGCTACGAGTGAGAAAGTCTATCGTAGTCAACTCCTTGAACTTGTCGGAAAACATCTTAACGACAAGCCGAGCTTTCTTAATGGTGACACTTACCATCATTGTCTGTCTTCCTTTTAAAATCCATCTGCACCCAACTGCCTTACGACCATCAAGTATTTCTTCCAAAGTCTATACTTTGCTTTTATACATGGATCCTCTCTCGGATTTCATGGCCTCGAGTCATTCGTCGGAATCCAGGCCCACCCTCGCTTCTCCATAGCTCGTAGGTTCATTGTTGTCTAGCAACATGACTTCCAAGACAGGATTACGTACCACTCGAAGTAGTACGCATCCTTTGTCAGGCACAGCATTCTCTGCCTTCCACTGCAGCAATTCCAGTACGGTGCCGAGCTTTGTGTTGCCATCTTCGCAATTGGGGTACAACCCTTTTTTGTGCTCCTCTAACATGCGATCGAACTTCAGCTTCTCCTTTTGACTTTCGCATTGCGTCCTTGCATCGACAATGACCCGGCGGAGATCGTCATCATCGGGCACTGGTTCCTCTTGATCTTCAGCAGCTTCCCCCCTTGCAGCATCATTGGGCACATCGTCTGGTTCCTCTTGATCTTCAGCAGCTTCCCCCGTTGCAGCACCACCGTATTCAGGGGGCACATAGTTGTCATCGTCCTCTTCTTCTTCGCCGTCTTCCATCATAACACCTATTTCTCCGTGCCTCGTCCAAACATTATAGTGTGGCATGAAACCCTTGTAAAGCAGGTGGGTGTGAAGGATTTTCCGGTCAGAGTAAGACTTCGTATTCCCACATATAGGGCATGGACAACACATAAAACCATTCTGCTTGTTTGCCTCAGCCACTTCGAGAAAATCATGCACGCCCTTAATGTACTTGGAGGTGTGTCTGTCACCGTACATCCATTGCCGGCTCATCTGCGTGCATTATATATAATTAAGTGTGTCAAAAACCATTACAGAACATCATGAATAGATAATTAAGTGACCAAATTAATAGAAGTTCATCATCACATTAAAACCAAAGTACATACATAGTTCTCATCTAACAACATATATATAGCTCTCGAGAGCATCTAATTAATTAAACCATACATTGAAACTATGTAAAACATTTCAATGCGAAAACAAATGCGATCATAATCGCAACCAAGGTAACAATTGATCCAACGGCATAATGATACCAAGCCTCGGTATGAATGGCATATTTTCTAATCTTTCTAATCTTTAAGCGCATTGCATCCATCTTGATCTTGTGATCATCGACGACATCCGCAACATGCAACTCCAATATCATCTTCCCTCCTCAATTTTTTTATTTTTTCCTTCAAGTAATTGTTTTCTTCTTCAACTAAATTTAACCTCTCGACAATAGGGTCGGTTAGAATTTCCGGTTCAACCACCTCCTAGATAAATAAAATCTATGTCACGTTGGTATTTGTCATAAACAATAAATGAACCAAATAGTTATAAAAAGATAATATATACCACATCCGAATCATAGACAGGACGAGGGCCGACGGGGGCGGATACCAAAACCATCGCACTATGTAATAAAAAGGAATAATAAAAGTAAAAAAATTAGACAAGTAACTATCTAAAGTAAGAATTTTTTTCTTTCAGAAAGAAGTTAAGAACAAGAGGCTCACCACGGTGGTGCTGGCGACGAGATCGGCGTGGGCGATCGACGGCGGTGAAGACGGGGACGGGACGTGACGGACCGCTAAACCTAGACAAATCTCGGGGAAAATGGAGCTCGGAGGTCGAGTTTCGAGAGGAGAAAGATTAACTAGTGTGGCTCAGACATTTCATCGAACACCTCATGTGCATAGGAGGTGAGCTAGAGCACCCAAATGCCCTCCCCTCGTCGGCTAGAAAAATTAGAGCACTGTGGAGTGCTCTGCTGTGGCGATGGGGTATATATAGGGAACTCTTTGGTCCCGGTTCGTGGCACCAACCGGGACTAAAGGCCTTTAGTCCCGGTTGGGGCCACGAACCGGGACCAAAGGCCTTGTGCTGCCCCGCGTCAAAAGTTTAGTCCCACCTCGCTAGTTGAGAGGGCTCGAGAGTGGTTTATAAGCGCTGCTGCGCCCACCCTCTCGAGCTCCTCTCAACTGCAGGCTTTCGGGCCTAACCGTTCTCTTTGCCTGTGGGGCCTTCTGGGCCTTCTGCGGGCCTGAATCCTGGCCCACGGATGGGTTTCAAGTCGTATTCAGGCCGTGGTGGCCCAGTAGGTGGCATAATTTTTTCCTCTGTTTTTTGTTTTCTCTTTTGCTTTATTTGTTTTGTTTTGTTTCTACTTACAACAAAAAACTTATTTATTTTATTTCTAATTACTTATGTATTTTACTTTAATTATTTTATTTTTATTTATTTTACTGCTGCTATTTTTATTTATTTTACTGCTGCTTTTTGTATTTAATTTATTAAGGTTTATTTATTTTAGTTACTATAGTTTATTTTATTTTACTTTATTAAGGTTTATTTTATTTTTATTTATTTTATTTACTATAAAAAAATGAACATAGATGCGCTTATAGAGGAAATTCAACCTAAATTCATAATAAATTTCTATGAAATTTACTGTGAATTTAGGTCAAATTTCCTGTATAAGGGCATCTATTTTCACTTTAAGAGGAGCTCAACAAGGTAGAGAGGGACGGGCTTATAAACTGATGTGAGCGCCCTTCGGTTGGCAAGGTGGGACTAAACACTGGCCGCAACTAGGACCAGCCCTTTAGTCCCGGTTTGTGGTATGAACCGGGACTAAAGGGTGGTGGGCCAGGAGCGAGGCCCATTGGTCCCGGTTTGTCCCACCAACCGGGACCAAAGGGGCCGGACGAACCGGGACCAATGCCCCCACGAGGCCCGGCAGGCCCCTGACCGCACGAACCGGGACCAATGCTCACATTAGTCCCGGTTCGTGACTGAACCGGGACTAATGTGAATATTGCCCTGTGACCAAAGCCCACTTTTCTACTAGTGCCCCCTTCCAAGTAGTAGGAGTAGGAGTCAAGGAAAGGGAAGAGAGAGGAGAAGGAAGGAGGGGGCGTAGCCCCTCCCCCTAGCCCAATTCGGACTAGGCCTTGGGGGCACGCAGCCTCTCCTCTCTCTTTCCCCTAAAGCCCAATAAGGCCCATATACTCCCCGACGAATTCCCGTAACTCTCCGGTACTCCGAAAAATACCCGAATCACTCGGAACCTTTCCGATGTACGAATATAGTCGTCCAATATATCGATCTTTACGTCTCGACCATTTCGAGACTCCTCGTCATGTCCCCGATCTCATCCGGAACTCCGAACTACCTTCGGTACATCAAAACACATAAACTCATAATACAAATCGTCACCGAACGTTAAGCGTGCGGACCCTACGGATTCGAGAACTATGTAGACATGACCGAGACACATCTCCGGTCAATAACCAATAGCGAAACCTGGATGCTCATATTGGCTCCTACATATTCTACGAAGATCTTTATCGGTCAAACCGCATAACAACATACGTTGTTCACTTTGTCATCGGTATGTTATTTGCCCGAGATTCGATCGTTGGTATCTCAATACCTTGTTCAATCTCGTTACCGGCAAGTCTTTTTACTTGTTTTGTAATGCATCATCCCGCAACTAACTCATTAGTCACATTGCTTGCAAGGCTTATAGTGATGTGCATTACCGAAAGGGCCCAGAGATACTTCTCCGACAATCGGAGTGACAAATCCTAATCTCGAAATACGCCAACCCAACAAGTACCTTCGGAGACACCTGTAGAGTACCTTTATAATCACCCAGTTACGTTGTGACGTTTGGTAGCACACAAAGTGTTCCTCCGGTAAACGGGAGTTGCATAATCTCATAGCCATAGGAACATGTATAAGTCATGAAGAAAGCAATAGCAACATACTAAACGATCAAGTGCTAAGCTAACGGAATGTTCAAGTCAATCACATCATTCTCCTAATGATGTGATCCCGTTAATCAAATGACAACTCATGTCTATGGCTAGGAAACATAACCATCTTTGATCAACGAGCTAGTCAAGTAGAGGCATACTAGTGACACTCTGTTTGTCTATGTATTCACACATGTATTACGTTTCCGGTTAATACAATTCTAGCATGAATAATAAACATTTATCATGAGAATAAGGAAATAAATAATAACTTTATTATTGCCTCTAGGGCATATTTCCTTCACTTGATGCCCAATATATAAGCAGCTTCACCGAGGTCTTTCATTGAAAAACTCTTATTCAAGTATCCTTTTATGCTATCCAGAAATTCTATATCATTTTCAATCAACAATATGTCATCCACATATAATATTAGAAATGCTACAGAGCTCCCACTCACTTTCTTGTAAACACAGACTTCTCCAAATGTCTGTATAAAACCATATGCTTTGATCACACTATCAAAACGTTTATTCCAACTCCGAGATGCTTGCACCAGTCCATAAATGGATCGCTGGAGCTTGCACACTTTGTTAGCATCCTTTGGATCGATAAAACCTTCAGGTTGCATCATATACAACTCTTCTTCCAGAAATCCATTCAGGAAGTCAGTCTTTACATCCATTTGCCAAATTTCATAATCATAAAATGCGGCAATTGCTAACATGATTCAGACGGACTTAAGCATTGCTACGGGTGAGAAGGTCTCATCGTAGTCAACTCCTTGAACTTGTCGAAAACCTTTCGCAACAAGTCGAGCTTTGTAGACAGTAACATTACCGTCAGCGCCAGTCTTCTTCTTGAAGATCCATTTATTCTCGATGGCTTGCCGATCATCGGGCAAGTCAACTAAAGTCCATACTTTGTTCTCATACATGGATCCCATCTCAGATTTCATGGCCTCAAGCCATTTTGCGGAATCTGGGCTCATCATCGCTTCCTCATAGTTCGTAGGTTCGTCATGGTCAAGTAACATGACCTCCAGAACAGGATTACCGTACCACTCTGGGACCTCACCAAGAAGGTTCAGTTCAACTCCAACTTCGACCTATTCCAGATGGAAGTGACCAACTAGCGTGACACCCTCTTCTGCCAGGCATTCCCGACCCCTTGCTACTAGTGGAGCCCCATGCTACGATTGTCATCGACAAAGCTACAACGGTCCATGGCGACCTGTGCTACGACCGTAACCGGTAGAGACCCATACTTCAACCATCCAACCATCCGCAACAGAGCCGCATCCGGTGGCAACCCATGTTACGACCATCGTTGCCGAAAGATGCAACAATAGGGCAACGAAGCTGCAACCGGGTCATGGCGGAGCTGCAATCGGTGGTGACTCATGCTATGAAAGTTGTCAACAAATGTTGCAACCATATCCAACGGAGCTACCGGATCGTGGCGAAGCTGCAACCGACCACCGGGGGCGCTACAACCATGCCTGGCGACGCCACGACGACCACCCGACACGCACCAGAGATGCTACGACGGACACCATGGGATGTTGCAACCAGCAACGCGGTTTGCTATGACCGTGCTCAGCAACGCTACGACGGGCCACCCAAATTGCTGGGATGGCAGCGACACCGTACTGCAAAGGACGCGGGCATTGCTGCGATGGCAACGGCCTCACGCCCACGACAAAACGACGACCTGTTGATGCACGTCGCTGCGGCCAAGCGCTTAGTTGGGTGAGGCGAGGGAGAGCGAGAGGTGTAGTGCAGCAGTTGGCGCGAGGTGAGGGGATAGGGATGATTGGACGGGAAAGGAGAGAGTGGCATGTTCGTGGGAAGAGGAATCAAACGGTCTTCATTACCTCAATCGGACGGCTACGTGGCGACCGGCCAGACTCTCGGGCCAATCGGCCGGCGCATAGGATCGGCCAAACGTGATATTGCTGTGCTGGTTGTTCAGTACCAGTACAATACTCCCTCCGTCCGTGAATAAGTGTATATCTAGCTTTTGTCTTAAGTCAAAGTTTTGAAACTTTGACCACCTTTCTAGAAAAAAGTAAAAGCATTTATGGCATGAAATTAGTATCATTAGATTCGGTTTAAAATGTACTTTGATAATATGTTACTACTATTTTCTATATAATTGGTCAAAATTTTAAAACTTTGACTTAGAACAAAGGGAATGTCTAGAACACATCTAGATGTGACATAATTATGTCACATCTAACTTTATGTCCACTATGTTTGTGGTCTATTTTTTTTGTCTTAGCTTTTTTTTTATTCTTTGTTGCTGCGTTATTTGTAGGAGCTTAGATGTGACATTTTTAGAAAACATCTAGATGTGAATTAAACAAACTGTAGAACAAAAGCTAGATGTATACTTATTCACGGACGGAGGGAGTAGATGACAGTCGACGTACACGCGCGTGGGAGGCGTGCTCTCATATCCGACAACACACACCTACGAACTCTCACGCGGATCAATACTCCTGATTCCCCAATCTCCGCCACGGAGTACCGCCGCCGGCGCCATGTCCACCACCACTAAAGGTACAGCCGGCTACGACCGCCGCCGGGGGCTTCAGGCGTTCGACGACACCAAGGCCGGCGTCAAGGGCCTCGTCGACGCCAGCGTCACCACCATCCCGCCCATCTTCCACCACCCTCCCGACTCCCTCGCCACTTCTTCCACCGCCACCATCCCGGTCATCGACCTCTCGGGCCGCCGATCCGAAGTGGTCGGCGAGGTGCGGGCGGCGACCGAGACGGTGGGCTTCTTCCAGGTGGTCAACCACGGCGTGCCGGCCGACCTACTCGCCGAGATGCTCGCGTCCGTGCGGCGGTTCCACGAGTCGCCGGCCGAGGCCAAGACGCCGCACTACACCCGGGACCTTGCCAGGAAGGTCCGGTTCAACTCCAACTTCGACCTCTTCCAGTCGCCGGCGGCCAATTGGCGCGACACCCTCTTCTGCCAGGCGCTCCCGGACCCGCCGGAGCCGGAGGAGCTCCCCACCGCGGTGCGGGGCGTTTTGCTGGAGTACGGCGACGCGGTGCGGCAGCTCGCCGTGCGGGTGCTGGAGCTGGTGTCGGAGGCCATGGGGCTGGCGCCGGACCGGCTGGAGAAGATGGGGTGCGCGGATGGCCTGAGCGTGGTGAGCAACTACTACCCGCCGTGCCCGCAGCCGCACCTCACGCTCGGCACCAGCCGGCACTCCGACCCGGCGTTCCTCACCGTGCTCCTCCAGGACGACATGGCCGGCCTCCAGGTGCTCGTTGACGACGACGGCGAGAAGCGGGCAGTGTGGGCGGACGTCCCTCCGGTGCCGGGCGCTCTGGTGATCAACGTCGGCGACCTGCTCCAGCTGGTGAGCAACGGGAGGCTGAAGAGCGTGGAGCACCGGGTGGTGGCCAACAGGAGCAGGGACAGGGCAAGGATCTCGGTGGCGGCCTTCTTCAATGCCGACCTGAGGCAGACGACGGCGGTGTACGGCCCCATCGAGGAACAGGTAACCTCGTCGGCGCCGCCGTTGTACAGGAGCATCACGGTGGAGGAGTTCCTCTCTCACTACGACGGCAAAGGCCTGGACGGTCGCCCGGCGCTGGACCATTTCCTTCTTCCTTGATCAGTGGTCGGTTTGAAACAATGCTGGGAATTTCTAGCTGAACTTGTTTTCTGAAATCAGATGCTGTCAAATGTTTCTGAAACACCGTAATGCAATCCTGAGCAGAGGATGTGTTTGCTACTACTCCTAGATTTTAGTATGCCAACTAATACAACCCAAGATTTTCTGAATATATGCTGCATTTGCAACATCTTACTAGCATCACTAGGAATATGGACAAACAAAATGGTAGTGAGTGCGTGACTATTCCATGATTTCAGTATCTATCTGGAGATGAAGACTCTGCATATTATTCACCCTAAAACTCAGTAAGTCAAGAGAAAGAAAAAATCACATGGACCATGAATCTTGCCACTATCATCTGTTAAAGTGTGGAACTAAATGTGCATCGCTGCAACGATTTTATTCTCGTTTAAGCACATCGAACTCAAAGGGAACCAAACAGTGATTAACTGTAGCAAGTTGAACTTTTGCTTGTGTTAAAAAGGGCAACTGAGAGGTTTCATGGCTTTCAGATTCTACTGGTGCAACATCTGACCACCAAGAAAGCATTGCTGATAGAAACGAGAGTACTCCTTTCTCAGACGAAAGACATGTAACATAGGAGTTTGATGCTGAGTTCACTAGCTCACAGTTCCAACTATTGACGGACAAAAGACATGCAAGAGAGGAGTTTGGTGCTGAGTTTAGTACAAGATCACAGTTACAACTTTTGATAGTGAACTAGTTGCATGACATACCATGCTGGGAATTACTAAGGATCATTAAACTACAAACAGAGAAACAAGCATTGAACTGCAGGCAACATAATATTCAGGTATCGGCACCATAAAAACAAGCAAAAGACAACACCATCTTCAGTTATTATCCTCGGATACCAAATTGGTAGAACCAGGGATCCTACCGGACCTGCTCCATAGGTTGTAGGGGAAGGATGGAGTAGGGCGAGGCGATGAGCGGGCGCGCCGGCGGCTGGGCGCCGTCGCGTAGGAGGATGGCGGCGGCGGCTAGGGTTAGAGGCGGCTAGGGTTCCGGCTCCTCTGGGAGCCGGGCAATAGAGATAATATTCTTCTTATTGCTTGATTCCAAAAGAGTCTTACAGCCTATATTTATAACCTAGATAACTTGCATAAGAATTAACCTAAGATAACTTGCATAAGAAATAACCTAAGATAACTTGTGGGCTAAGATTGCCCGGTGGGCCTAGCTAAACCGGCCATAACACCTCGTCAGAACTGGAAGGACATGATATTGATATCACTGGAAGAGTATGGTCTTTGGCCAGAAAAGAGTTGTTGAAGGGATCGGCAATTGACAAGTCATGGGTATCCAAATAGTTATTCAAATAGTACGAACAATGCTTAAACTCGAACTCTGGAGAAGCTTCACTTTCCACTCCTAGCAACCTGTGCTGATCAGCCACCCATTTCTCGTCGAACTTCTCGCTAACGCCAAATTTGATCTCGTTTAGCACTTTCGCATTCAGAACAAAGAACTTGGCAAAGCTAACATCTTGCTCATCGCCTGTGTAATTCTTCAACACTAGTTTTTTTAGATGGGTCTCAAGGCATTTGATTGGAGTTATTGGATCACAATGACGCACATTGTTCATCTCTGCGTTCAAGTATTTGTTCCACTGGAAAGGAAATAAGACTTATAAGATACATGTGTTAAAAGTAATTGGTAACTAGACTAGATTATACATGTCAATCAATTCTTTTTGGAGTAACAAGTACTCATTCACCATTTAAAGCAAGCCAAGATGAATACTCACCATAACATAAAGTATTTCCAAGCAGGGGAAAAACCTGAGGACGTCAAGAACTGCATTCAAATCAGTGCAAGCAAACTGGAGAGCCAAAACCTTCACTGTGCATATCGAATTGTTCAAGCTGGTTGAAACCAACCCCTGCCAAAAACAATGAGCATAAAACAAATGTATGAAGGTATGCCAAATGCAAGAGTCGAGAAGGATGCTGCTACCTGAAAGATTAGCTTTGCAATCTGAATATTGGAGGTGCGGGGTGACAAAGGGCCCAATATCTCCAGTTTAGGTGCCTTATTTACCCGGATATTCAAACCATCTGAGCATGGACAAAGCAGTCTTTCAAGGCGAGGGGTGTCCTCAATAACCAATTCTTCTTTGCCAACATGACAATGACTGAAGGCGATGCTCCTAAGAGTTCGCGAGCTAATGCGGAGGGGACCAGTATAAACATTTCCCTGCAGATATAGGGTCTCCAACACATGGCAGGAGGAGATCGCCCCATGGAAGACATCCTCTGAGATGGAAACGCTCCGTAGGGTGAGATGCTTGAGGAGGGGGAAATTCAGTAAAGGAGCGATCTCTTTTGGGACATCGCAGTGGCCGATTGTAGCCACAACAACAGTCGATGCGAAACGGAGCACGGATGATGGCAAGGAGCATCGAGCTGCTCGACACAAGATCGGGAAGAAGATATGGAGCTCCTGAAGGTTGTGCAGGCTTCGAGAGTGGAACCAGCTCTCAATCTGAGCAAGTTTCTGGGCGTGCCCTTCTTTTTTCGGGCAGATGCAGGTTAAGCGGAAGTCGAAGCAGCGAACGGGGCCAGGGTGGTCGGAGAGGATCCTGGAGACGATGGAGTCCTGCGGCGGTCGAGGCCCTCGGCGGCGGCACGACGGCTGAAAATTATTGGTGCTGAGGTTCTTCTTTTTACAGCGAAGGGGCAAACTGCGGCCGGTCCTGAGATTCTGGGCGTCGATGTTGAGAGGCGCGGAGCGCCAGAGGGGGCGCCATCGGCGGGCGATGGCCTGCGTGCGAGCGCCGTCCTTGGTGGGGAGGAGGGAGATGATGGTGCAGAGGACGGCGTCCGGAAGGTTGCTGATGAGATCGCCGTCGCAGTTGTCATCCCGTGCCCGTTTCCGTGGCCTGCACCCGGCCGTTCCACCGGATGCGCGCTTCTTGGCCGCCGCCGCCGCCTTCTTCTTGGCCACGGGTACGGCGGCTGCCGCTGTCTTCTTGGCCGCCAGGGGCTTCTTCTTAGCAGCCGCGGGCACCGCTGCCGCCGCTGTCGTCTTGGTAGCCGTGGGTGCAGGCGCCGGCGCCGGCGCCGCCGTCTTCTTCTTCCTCATGTATGGAGATTGGCTAGGCGGAGAGTGTTGGGCATCTGGGATGAATTTTGGGGTTCTGCCGTCGTTTCGAGTGCAGCTGATGGGGATGGATCTGGGACCGAGAGTGGGGAGCCGGAACGGGCAGCGTTGAAGGCTAGTCAGGTTGCTGGGCCACGCCGGGCTGCGATGGGTCGGGTCCTCGGTGTTTCTCCAAAATTGGCATTTGGATTTCACTCAAGTTCAACCATTTTTGAATAAAATGTGGATTACCCTAAAAAGGAATAAAATGCGAATGGTGCTCAAATCAGTCTTGAATTCAGACAGCACCGGTTTTTGTATAAAATAAAAACATTTTCTACCAACTTAGATGACGAAAATACTCAACTTGTGAGAATGATAGTGTTTCTCTTATTCCCTATGCCGCCGCAAGACACAAAGATTCTCGATCTCCTCTTCATGACAACATCCTCACATGTGAATGGTTGATGAGCTGAAGAAGTAGAACTATGTCCTCTTGCCGTCGTCGAGGGAGGAGACGGAGCGACACTCCTGTCCTCTCGTGGTCGCAGGTCGCCCAAGTCCCAAGTTTAAGTCGCACGCAGATGGATCACTGTTTGTAGTATATGTAGAGAGATATAGATGAACTTAGAAGGTTGGTTTGGACTTGAGAGGAGGGCATGGTCCATGGCCAGAGGAAAGGTCATGTCATGGATTAGTGAGGTGGCAGGCAATGCCATGAATCAATGAGGTGGCGCAGGCCACACCGTATGATACATCCTTGCCATTTCCTTCCCAGAAAGCAAATTAAGTGGCATCGGTACCTTGTTGTTTTTTTCAACAACTTGAAAGAAAATTACTTGCTTTTACAATGGTCTCTATTCTTTTTCGCAAACTAACTTTCCATTTTAGCGAACTGACTTGAACTTTCCAAGTCAGTCGAGCCATCCTGTTATGCTTTCTTTGTGGATGTTTGTGATTTATCTTTCTAATCTTCATTCAAGCCGTCATTCTTTGATGTTCATTGGCATGGGCATGGGCAGTATCTTTTCTCTTATTTCACAAGAATATATAACAAGTGTGTGCTAGCTAGCGTCTACAAGCAAAGCAAATGGATCTGGTAAAACAAGGACAAATTGATCATGTATGTGACCAACAAGTCCTCCTTTATTAAATCCTCAAAGAAGTAGACTGACACATTTGGTTTGGTTGCATCTTTCAGCAACATGGTGTCATCAACCCATACATACATTCATTGGCTGATGATTACATATCTGTCCACATGTCCACAACAAGATATAAATGGAAAGCAACAACTCTCCAAAAACAATATTATGCATCATCCCAAGAACTAACCAACCAACGACCAACAACTCTTTCAGGACTTGTGTTCTAGATAAGATTGCAGCAAAGAAGAGGATCCACTCTTCACTAGCGGGGGTGGCCAATTAAATAGGGATTTTCCTGGACAACCAGCCCAGATAAGATACATAGATCACCAGACCATGTAAAGCCAGCCAGCCACTTCAACTCCAGGTGGTCGTGCTCCTCCAGGATGACATGGCCGGCCTCCAGGTGCTTGTCGACGACGGCGGCAGCGGCGGCGAGAAGCGATGTGTGTGGGTGGACGTCCCTCCGGTGCGTGGTGCTCTGGTGATCAACGTCGGCGACCTGCTCCAGCTGGTGAGCAACGGGAGGCTGAAGAGCGTGGACCACCGGGTGGTGGCCAATAGGAGCAGCGACAGGGCAAGGATCTCGGTGGCGGCATTCTTCAATGCCGACCTGAGGAGGACCGAGGACGATGGCGGTGTACGGCCCCATCGAGGAACAGGTGTCCTCGTCGGCGCCGCCGTTGTACAGGAGCATCACGGTGGGGGAGTTCCTCTCTCACTATGATGGCAAAGGCCTCGACGGACGCCCGACGCTGGACCACTTCCTTCTTCCTTAGAGCATCTCCAGTCACGCCCCAACAGCCCCCCAGGCCATTTTTTAGCACCGGCGCCAAAAAATCGGCCCACTCGCGCCCCCAGGATCTCGTTTATCGTCGGTTTGGGCCGAAATAACAGCCGGCGAAACCGAGCCGAACCCAAGCCCCCATGGGTCGCCTGTGGGCGCCGGCCGAAGCGAAAAGGTGCGTGAGTGCGCTCTGTCGGTGAGAGAAGGCCCTTTTCCTACCGACCCCCTGCTTTTCCCCCTCCGTTTCCCTTCTGTAACACCCCGCATGTAACTTTCCATATTTGTAACTCCGACTCTTGCCATTTTCGGCTATGTGTTACGATATTCCCTCCGTGGTCGGGTTTTGTTTTTTTCGTTTTGCATTTTTTTCATGTCATGCATTTCATATCATGTCATCATGTGCATTGCATTTGCATACGTGTTCGTCTCTTGCATCCGAACATTTTCCCCGTTGTCCGTTTTGCGATCCGGCGCTCCTATCTCCTCCGGTGCACCCCTCTTGTTTTCTTTCGTGAGCGGGTGTCAAACATTCTCGTAATGGACCGAGACTTGTCAAGTGGCCTTAGTATACCACCGGTAGGCCACCGGTCAAGTTTCGTTCCATTTGGAGGTCGTTTGGTACTCCAACGGTTAACCGGGCATCCGCAAAGTCCATTGAGTGTGCAGCAAAAACCCCCTCTCAAACCAGCCCAAAACCCACCAAACTCTCTTCCATGCTGTAGGTCGTTTGATCACGATCGTGTGGGCGAAAACCACACCTCATTTGAAGCCTCCTAGCTCCCTCTACCTATTTATATGTGACCCTCCCGAAAAACGAACACAGTCCAAACCCTAACCCTCGTCCCTCTCCGCCGCCGGACAAGTCCGGGCGGAGCCGGACGCGTCCACCTCCACCGCCGCCGCCACGTGGCACGCCTCCGTACGCCGCC